>NW_009734971.1:6785-48321 GCF_000703405.1 Apaloderma vittatum | reverse complement strand
TGCCAGACGTAATTGGAGTAGGATAGACAACCCTAAACCCGAAAGCAGTTCTGGCTTCCAGACGTCATTGGAGTAGGATAGACAAACCTACTCCTCACAAGATCACGGCAGGGAAATCTGCCGTGAAGTTGCTTGCTTGATTGACTTGGCCAGAAGCAGCTAAGTGTCTTCTCCAAAGACGTTCAAAAACATTAAGGAGGTAATTGCGGCTGCAATTAAATCGGTGACAAATCTGACTTGGGTAGGGTCAAAATTTCATGCTGATGAGAAGCCAGTGACACATGCAGCATTATGCAGTGGGGTGTATAACAGGTCCTCATCAGCACCGTGTCAGTCCTGCCAAAAACATGTTACAGCTGATCGCAGAGCACGGTGATGGTGTGCTTTTTGGTTAAATTTCTTTCTGAAGGTGGAATTATCAACACAAAACAGCAACGTCCAAACAAAAGCTTTTCATCGTTGTTGACGGCAAAGACATCCCTTTTTTCACTCTGAGCTACGCAGGCTGATACTGCGGCGCACCTGTCGCCCTGGAAGTGAGTTGTACCTTATGCCTAAAGGTCCAGCTTTTTCAGTACTGCTATTTTTCAGTAGGTGTTTAAAAAGCTTAAGTGTAGCTTGGATCTTCCATCACTACATTTGCATGTCATTATGAATTTTATTGCCAGAATATTTAAGTTTGTTGGGTTTTTCTCCTCAAAATACAGGAAAATGATAGAAAGAAAATTTAAACTTTTGCTAGTGGCATCAGCACTAAGAAAGAGAGAAGTGTAGCGACTGAGTTATTGTTTTAGTTACATTTTTCATTTTGAATCTGACGAAAAAAATGACAAAAATACCAGTGCATATTAATTTTACTTTGACTTGGAAAATACACAAAAACAAGCTTTCTGTATGGGCTATTGCATTTCTTATTCACCAAACTGATCCAGGAATTTAAATCTGAATTAGAAGGAAGGCTTGGTGCTGAGGTTAATGATAGCTTTCTGAAATATTTCTAGTTCTATATGCAAGTCCACATAAGAGGAATTAAGATGGTGTGAAAAGAGATTACACTAGTAACTACTAGGAACCTTTTGGTTTAGGAGAATTATGGTGCTTAATGTTCCTTCTACTTTTACATTTTGTAGGATTTTGGGAAGCACAGAATGAAGAAGAAAAGCATGAGCTGGTCTTCTGTGTGCAGCATGATACTAGGAGAGCACTGAGGGAGCCTTCTCAGTGGAGCAGGAGTAAGAGAGACAGAAAAGAGGTGGATGCATTTGGAGGATGCCTAACAGATACTTCTGTGGCATCAACTCCCTGCAGTCACGAGCCTCCAGACTCAGAAACACTGAGTACTCAATCAAAATATGAGTGTATCCGTGGTTTGGAAAACTGGAAATCTAACTGTAGAATTGGAAAACTGGGGGGAAATTGCACTCATGTGAAATATGCTCTCTCAGAATAATAATAAAAAGTTACTGTTTGAATTATGTTATCACTGTTGCTTTTCAGTTCTTAGGAATTTTTCTAAAACTAGCAAAATGATTTTAAATTCAAAGTCGTTTTGATTTATCACAATTCTTTCAAGACTTACAGTGTTCATATTAGGTATACTTTATTACTATGACTTTGCACTGTACAGTTTTGACATGTCTTCTTTTTTAATAAAAGTTAATGATGTTTTATGTTTTCAATATTTTGATTATTTTCTGATATTTTAGAAATAATGTAAACAAGAGGAAAATACAACTCAGTTTGTTAATGCACAGACTACTTTCTTATCTAGTTGTATAAGCTATTGTTAAACAAAGAAGGAAATAGAGAAGTATCATACTTTTTTACTTCGTGGTTTTATAACAAAACAGACCAAGATATAAAATACTTTCTTCCTTCTTAGAGAAGTAACTTAGAAGTTTAGTTTCAGTAAGCAAGTTGAACAGCATTTACCAGATGTCAAGTTTTTCCAGGAAGGAAAATGAAAGAATACCCGAGGAAGAGGCTTCATGCTTTCAGGACACCCAGATGCTTTCCTCAGAGTGTGTGGTGGGAGCTGGCTCCCAGTGATGGACTCCAAATGCAAAGCGATGGAAGGAGGCGCTTCCCCAGAGTGCTGCATGGAGATACTGGAGGGCAATGGAGCGGGCGATTAAAGTAGGACCGGTTCTGGCAGGCCTGGAACTGATGACCCCGCGCTCTGTCCAGGTGGAGAAAAAACATCTGCTCTCAATACATTTCTTGAACAAACAGTACAGGAAGAGTCAAGGAACAAATGAATATAAGTCTTGTGATTGTCCCTGAGGCACGAGAGCAGAAGGATGTGTGCATTTATTCCAAAGGGCCAAGTCAATAAACTACCTGTGTCCTAATGGGGAGTTTGATGGATTTACCTGATGGAGTCTGACCATCTGGGAAGGAATCATTTTGAGCAGCTGGACTTACTATTTTGAACGTAGAAAATGGGCAAATGATCCTCTATGTATTAGTTCTTTTCTTTTTTTTCTTTTTTTTTTGTTGAAAACAAAAGGTAATTTAGGGCAGACTGGAACAGTTTCTTTGGACATTTCTGCAATATTTCAGTGCGTCACTTTTAATGAATAGCTTTAGAAACAAAACCCTCAATTCACAGGTGGGGAGGAGGAGTAGAACCCCAGTGCTTTCCAGTACCTCGGTGGCTGGAACATTCACTGAGGATGTGGGAAAACCAGTCCACATCCCTGCTCTGCCCAAGGGGATCTGAACCCACATCTTCACTATGAGATTATGCCAAGTGGAAGTGCTCTTCCTTCCTCAGGGAAGGGTGACAACAGCCTATATTTTATAGTTTTCTTCCCAAGGAAACCGTGAAAGGAAAGTAACATAACTTTCTGAGCTGGCAAACCAGCAGTGCTCTACTTCCGTCTATATTTCAGTGGTACTTTTGAGAATCAAGTCTTCTCAGCCTTTTCATCCCATCTGTTTTATAGGTGCTAGTTGTCTGAAAAAGAACCAAAAAAAAGACACAGCATCAAAAAGAAGATAACCTTTCTAGGCAACACTTTCTCAAGTGTGATGATGTCATCCTAAGAGTCTCTAATGCAATATAATCTGCAGAAGTATTACCAAAAATATGTAATGATTTTAATGGAATACTGAAACGCTCTGGTAATTTAAAAGGAGTAAAAGGTTCTTTGTTAAGATGTGGAACTGTTTTTTTCTTCATGTATCCAAAGGGAAAACAAACAGGCAGAAATAGCATATTTGGTTTGAATTTTAGATTCTTCGTCTTCATTAATTGTGGAATCCTATAAGCCATGAAAATAAGATAATTTGATTTAAAAACTGGGAGTCACACCTCTAAATTTGCACCGATGTAATTATTAAGAGCTGGTCCATTATTACATTTCTCCAGACTACACGCTTCAGTAATTCAGTAATTAAAATTATATAGTAATTAAAACTACTAACCCATAACAATAATTTTGTAACTACAGATCCTGGGTTCCATTCCTGGAGGTTGACACCTCTAAAAGTAAGCTTATACTAGCAGTTTGCTTACTTAGACCTCTCCTTATTTTAGTAGAAACAAAAAAAAAGGCTTGGTATTGACTTAGTTTTCCATCTGAAGTTCCAATATTTACGAAAATAAATATTTTCCTAGTGAAGAACAGTGGATTCTTCTACTGAAGGACCAATTAAAGCTGCTTCTCGAGTAGGCGGAGACATCTGGCTTGGAGAAGAAGGTTGAAAAATCCTTCACACAAGGGGGCTCATGGTGGAGTCTAACTAAGTATCCCCAGGACCATGAAAATTAGGTAGCAATAAGAGATTTTAGTTATTGAAGTCATGTCTTTTGCTTGTTGGCTTGTGTTGTAATGAGGCAGGAATAATTTTAACAGTAGCCAGCATTTCTGATAAGCAATATATTCACAGCCTCCGTCGTGGCCAGTATAATGTGTGTATCTGCCCATGGAAAGGAGCTCTTTCTTCTGACACAGGAGGGAAAAAGTTAAGAATTTGTTAATCCCTACAGGCCATCACTTGTGTGTTAGGGAAATGGGAATTAAATTCTGAGGGGCTACTGAAGTGTTTACTGAAAAGCAGCAAAGTACTTTATACCTGCGTTATTCTGAGTGCTGGGTGCGTGGGTAGAACGTAAAATGATCCTTTAATGCGGAGAACAGATAATGCATTTTTTGAATACACGCTGTACTTCATTGTACAACTTCTTTGCAACATGAGCATCGCAAACATACTTCATACTCTATTAACAAAGATCATTAAATACGAACATGACTTATTGAAAAGTAATCCTGAATTCCCTTAAAAATCTGGTTTTTTCATTGATTTCAGTCTGAGCACATTCCCCTGTTATTTGGAATGTATGAATTATTAAGTGAAGAGAGTCGATATAATGATTGCTTTAACGAAGACTACTAGCTACTCTTTCTAGATTGAGTTTTTTCTTAGCTGATTTCTTGCTGCCGTAAAAGATTAACTCATAAAATCACTTTGATTTAGCAAGAGATGTCAAAACATCCAGCAGGTCTAACTGGTTTTCTTTCAATGTCAGTCAAAATAGTACGTGGTTTTAGCACTGATTCATGTTTCTGTCAGCTGCTGTGCATAAACTTGCTGAGTAATCAATTCAGACACAGTAACTTTAAGAAAATTCAGTGCTAGTACAAAAGGTTTTATGTTTGATTATTTGTGCATCCGTGGAACTTTATAGCCTCGGAGATGTTCTCAATTCTTGGGATTCAAATTCCAGTCTTCTTGCATGGGTCAGGTATGTGTAATTCCAGTTCAGCTCAATAGCAATGTAGCTGTACATTAGGTCATTTTCAACTTGGGAAATACTGCAGTATCCCTGTAATCTGGTGTTGCAGGTGTGATAGCCTGACTCATAAACTGAGATGGCCTCACAGTCCGATTGGAGATGCGGATGTAAAAAGCACCCAGAGAAGGACTAAGCTGCATGTGAATTTTTGAGACAGACAAAAACCATTAAAATCTGTGGAGATTAATCTGTTTCTGTGATGCCGTGGAGAGATCAGGATATGCTGCGTCATTTCACTTTTCTCTTTCTTTCTCCTCTTAAGTCCTGAGGGGATGTGGGAGCAGTTATTTTGGGTATCATTAGATATGACCTATAAAGCAATACATCTCTAGTATGCATAAACTATTCTTGTCTATCCCAAAGATTACCCAACTCCTTTTAATCTCTCCTGCCTCTTGAATACTGTCATGTGGTTTATTTGGGATTCTACTGAAGATCAAGTCAAGTTTTCAGTTAAGAAGATGAGACAGCAACAACAAAGTCTATTCATACAACATCAAACAGAGCTCTATCTTCGGGACAACATATTGCAGTGGTATAATATTCTCCAGGAAGAGCAAGGAATTCCAAAGCTCTTACTTACCCTACACACGTGGTATTCAGCTTGTGCACAGTTCGTGTTTTAGGTTTGGGTAAGTCTGGCCTCAGTGATGTTAATGCCTAAGATATTATCAATGAAATTAAAAGGGTTAGTACTCTTTTCATTAGTTTGAAGGAACAGGACTTAGGAGCCTAAAGAATGGTGGTAGGACAAATTAAAACACATTTATTAATGCAGTTTTTGACAGTATGTGCACAAACATTTGCAAGAGTTTTTCCATATGAGCACCACAGATAAAAATTATCTACTGTTAGAAGAATGGTTTCTCTTCTCCAAAACATCTGATAAAACAACCGTGGCACAAACACCATGAAGTAAGCATTCTCCACACTAGATATTTTAAAAAAAATTATCTCCTATTACTATGGATTAAGAATGATGCCATAGCAGCTGCCCTGAGGTATACATGGGACTACAGTCTGCAGAAGAACAAAGCAGTTCTGAAATGCTTATTTGAAGATAGGTAGAGTGTGATAAAATTAAATAAACATTTCAATTATTTGAGAATACATTGACAAACTATTATGTTCAAAAACTAGGAAACAGAACAGAAAGGCACTGTAGCAGCTTTTGGTTAAGGCTTCAGGTCTTTGAGATTTCTGCCTAATAAAAATGTTTGTAACCTCCGTCTACAAGTAAGAGTGTTCTTGGACATTAACCACTGTGTTAACTCCTAGAATAGACTAATAAGCTTCCATTATTGAGTGCTATAATTATGACTGGAATCTTAGGTCGTGTTAAAATAATGAGTTCTCACATGCTGAAAATATTTCAATGATAATTTTAAATATGTGTTCGAGCTACATATAAGACATTGCGTTATGCAAATCAAAAATGAAGGTTAAAAAAGCAAAATTGTCAAACAGCAAGGAGGTAAATACCTATTTCCTAACACCCTCGTTTCAGTTCCCATTGGAGGTTTCATGCACGGGGGGGCCACAGCAGACAGCACCTCTACCTCAGTCCCATGCAAGACCAGGAGCTGTCATAGAATCATAGAATGACCTAGGCTGGAAGGGAAGATCATTTTAATCCAGCTTCCCTGTCGCCAGGGTCACCACCTCTCGACTAGATCAGGCAACACGTGGGGACCGAACGGGAATCGAACCTGCAACCTCAGCGTTGTTAGCGCCACGCTCAACTGACTGAGCTAGCCGGCCCCCTAATGCGGAGATTTTTCCTGTTCTGCCGTGTGTTCCCTCGCCCAGCGGGTCGTGCTCCCGCCTGAGCCCCTGGGATGGCAACGTTGAGCCAGGCCTCCTCAGATCCCTCCAAGCTCTGAAACTGACTTCTCATGCCCACTCTTGTCCCTGCTTTCTTGTAGGATTTCCCCAATTCCTGTCACTTGGCCGCTTCAGTCTCGCTAAAAGCAGCGGAGGGCAACACCTGTGTTGAAGCCGGGCCTTGCAGCCACACAGGGAAGCGTGGCGGTGAAACAGCTGCTGTTAAACAGCTGCTGTTAAACCCATTTGTCCAAGATGGAAGGGGGAAGGAGGAAATGTGTGAGGAAAAGCTGCCATCTGCCTCATGGCAAGGCTCGAACTGCTGCCATCAGGAGAGCTGGCAGAGCTGAAAATGAGAATAGCTCATTTATCCAGGGAAATACAGGTTGAGGGACAGGTCCAGCAAATCGTGGAGGAGAAACACACAAGCAGACATGCGCAAAATTAGGGTACTCACCATAAAGTATGAACCTTAGGAGTATCAGACTTACAACACTTCTGTGCTTTCTCCCTGGGAATCTTCAAAATGTGTCAGAGCATGACCGTAATCTCGCTGACATCCTGACAGGAGGGGCAAGAAGCACCTCTAAGCCACAAGGCAGCCTGCATCTTCATCTGGCTTTGGCAGAATCCCAACTGTATGATCTGAATGGCTCCATGATTACAACCACAATGTATTTTTCAGCCCCTACAGGTGCCATGTCTTTTTCACTAATTAAAAAAAAAAAAAAAAGGAAGGAAGAAGCTAAATGCAAATACTTAATTTCTTCAGACTTGCAGTTGTCAAGTGGAACCTACATCTTTATGGAAAATGTAGTGCTACTTTTCAAAAGCAGATAAATTTTGCTGGGGATCCAGTACTGAAATGCTCATATTTCCCATTTCGACTTGATCCTTGAAACACATCGCACGTAGATACTCTTTGTCAGAAAAGTTTTCAACCTGCTGCAGACACTCCTTATAAATGTTGATGGCTTCATTACAGGGAAATGACTTTAAGAATGCTTTTATAATACAAATGTCTGTTTAGGCTACTCTCTTTTCTGCACTGGTCACCAAAGAAAATACATCATTTTGGAAGTTATAATGACAACATACTACAAAAGGGAGAAAATTATAAGATAGGAGGTGAAGAACCAGAGACAGAGGTCCTGCTTAAACATGAAACATGTATTTTTGCAGAATGACTCTTTTAAAAGTAGGTGAAGTAGCTGTCAGCTCCCGGATCATATGCTCAGTGAGAACATAATTTTCTGTCATAAGGTTATAATATTTGCCTCTTTTGGAGCCTGATGTGATCAGCACAATGCAGCATGAGGCTTATCACACAGCCTAACAGGTACTTGAAGCATTGCTGTCTGCCTTTCAGAAGCTAGAATGGTCTCCTGGAGACTTTTCTACATAAATAGAAACAGCCTTTTCTTAGAAGAGATAGAAATAAGTCTGAAGCATAAAAAAAAAAAAAGTAATTGTGACCAATTTTCTTAGATAACTCATGACCTTTCAAGCTCTATTTGTACTCATAAAGATGAATTTTGTCCATCTTTACTTAAAAGTTCAGCTGAAAATGTATTTTAAAAATAGTTTTGAGGCCTGCCTTTTCATTAACTTTTTTCTTTTTTTTCTTTTCTTTTCTTTTCTTTTCTTTTCTTTTCTTTTCTTTTCTTTTCTTTTCTTTTCTTTTCTTTTCTTTCTTTTCTTTTTTTTCTCTCTTCTCTTCTCTTCTCTTCTCTTCTCTTCTCTTCTCTTTTCTTTTTTTTTTTTTTTTTTTTTTTGTTTTTTAGTTTAGGTAGGTTTAAATAAATGGAGAAAAATCTCCTTTTTCTCTTCTCTTCTCTTCTTTTCTCTTCTCTTCTCTTCTCTTCTCTTCTCTTCTCTTCTCTTCTCTTCTCTTCTCTTCTCTTCTCTTCTCTTCTCTTCTCTCTTTTTTTCTTAACAATATTCATACCTATGTGAAAAAGTGGAAAGACATTTTTGATTTAAAAGTATTTCTGTTTGTACTTCCCTTTCATAAAAGGCTACCTTCATTTTTTTACCACTCAGGCTGAAGTCTAAAGATTCATGGGTATATGGGAAGATGTAGCTAGCCTTACAGTTATTGGAGGGTTGTCCACGTGTATAGTTATTTTTACACAATTTGCTATTTCAAAAGAACTTGCCTGTAAACCTTATTGGATGGGGCAAACAGAATTCTGTTGGTCTGTGAAGGCTCGTTCAAGAGAGAAGCAGCTCAAAATAGATGGTGTGAAAGACACTGTTTTTGGTACAGACACTGGTTATATTTAAACCATGTTTGGCGAGGACTCCTGAGGACACTCACAATTTCACCCTGTTTCCAGATCCAGCATGAGGCATCCTACGAATCCTTGCTGACAGATTTGTTTCAGGCTACCTATGAATCTCTTTTATTCTACGGCCTGACGTTGCTTAGGATGCCTAGGATTGCCTAAGATAAGGATGCATTCTTGTTCATGTGCCTAATGGTTTTCTTTAATTTTACTCTGTAATTTGTGGCAGACCAGTAGCTATTTCATGAACTACCCTTATAATTGAGGCAGAAACCTCTGAGCAAGGGGCATGCATCTAGCTGCGAATAGCAGCTTTTGTAGCCAGATCACTGAGAGAAACAAGACAAATGGCTTTTGTACTTTAAATTCACACCTGGCTTGTTTGTTTTGCAATAGTTTCTTCATGCAGATGTACATGAATGGGACCCTGGCCAATATGCTTTTACTGCAGAGACCTTTTGCTCCTGGGGATTAAATGGGTCTACCTACACTAGGGGTTAAGAGCGCTACATAAATGTTTCTATGATGTGAATCGTCCTTGCCTGTGAATCTCCTATGTTTGATGTTCTTTTAAGTTACATCACTTAAGGTCCTTGGAGGACAGAAACTAGGTTTCTTCCTGAAGAAGCTTAGCTGGAAATTGCACACCAGGGATTTTTCTAACACACCCCAAAGGAAATGGGAACATGTAATCTTTGGGCTGTTGAGAAAGAATATGGAGGTTGATCCTGTTATTACCTTGAATTGTACTCCAGCATAATTTCGGGTTTTTATCCTGAATAAGAGAAATACCAACGCAAAGGTGAGTTTTTATAGCTCTCCATTGATGAGTCTTCTGTAGAATTGCTAGAATTTCCTTTTTGTAATCTGAGCAACTTTATGAGATTTTTGAAATTGTAAAGAGAGGGGCTTTCCAAAATGCCTGTTTTATTGGTATAGTAAGAGGCTTCCGAAAGAGTTACCTAATCCTCAGTGAGTCATGTTTCCAATGGAACTTCATTTTAAATAAATTATCTCCTCCATTCTCTCCACTCTGGGGTATATGCTCAGTGACTATAATACTTGCTGTTCTGATATTTCAAGTTACCAGGTCATCTGTGAATGTTTCCTCTTCCTATAGGACCTGGCACCTGCATGAGGGTGATGAGCAAATGGCTATAGTTTGAAGTCTTCTTTTGCTAAGGGGGATTGCTGAATGCATGTGTGCTTGCTGGGTCTCAGAGATGAGTGACATAAGCAGCTACCACTTCTGACAGTAGTTGCTTATCAGGTCTAAATTTGAATCTCTTAAACTTAGCGGCAAGGCTTGGGTCAATATGCTTAGTAAGTGATTTGTAATCACCACTACTCTGCACATACTCTTTCTAAAATACTTTTACAAACATTTGGCTCCAGACTAATGTAATCTGTCTTTCCTCTAACACAAAACAAGTAACGGCCATTGAATGTCATGTCAGCATCTGGTGTGCAAACATGCAAATGTTGGTTGATAAATGGGCAAAATAGATCCAAAGTTTTGGAGCAGGCTGTAATTCTGCCTGCAGGAATAGTAGTCAGTGTGCTCAGAGGAAGTGTTTTCTCACTTCACTGTTTCTTGTGTGAGTTTTTAATTTCAGATGAGTAGAAGTCTGATGTAGATTTATTTCTAAACATAACTGTGGAGTTGAGTCCTTAAATAAGAAGACCGGAAGAGATTGTAACCAGAATATATTTGTAAACTGAATAAAGCAAAAACTAAAGAACCATTTTTTGATCTTGCCTATAAATTAATTGGTTCATTACACTAATTTTTTAGTATTCATGTAATTATGTCGAACGTGGTCATGAGTGCCATAGGAGCAACTCACAAGCCTCCAAACTGGTATCTCACCCAATGTGCAAACCCCCATATTTGTGTAGTCACTTGTGCACAGTTTACATGAGAAGGAAAAAAAATGACCCTTTGCATTATATAGGGTGTTAGATCTACTATCTCAGAGGTCCGTATATTTAAAGTCCCTAAGTTTCTCTTGCCACCTGATTTCATTGTGGAGCTGAAGAAAAGACTCTCATCCTTCAGACATTTTGGCACAGGGTGGCCTCTGCTAGGGTGCCACAAAGATCCTGTAATTCCCAGGACACCCTCCAAAATTGACCAAGAGGCTTAACAAGGTGTGAGCCATCCATCTCTGAATACTTCAGAATGAAGTTGCTGCCAGCCACTAGACCCATGAGGCAGAGCAAGGTAATGAAGAACTGGGCCATAAGTCAGATTTTTGGTCTCCATACTGTATGGTTCCTGGTTCCCAATTTGGTATTTTAATTGCAAAATAATACTTCATAATTGAAGAGCGCATGCATTGAAATGATAACTTTAGGCAGGTACTGATTATTTTTTTAAAATTTACAAGGGTCATTGTACATGATGG
The DNA here is from genome assembly GCF_000703405.1 of Apaloderma vittatum. Classification (NCBI taxonomy): domain Eukaryota; kingdom Metazoa; phylum Chordata; class Aves; order Trogoniformes; family Trogonidae; genus Apaloderma; species Apaloderma vittatum. Next base: position 37,000 of record NW_009734971.1, on the reverse strand, counting down.
GAGGTGACTTAATGAATCACAGAAGAAAAGCAGAAATTGAAACTTTTTGTCTTTCTAGGTGTCACCAGATTGTTTTTAAGACTATAGGCTAAGTTAAGATAATGAGATTGCAGTTTCACAAAGATTGTCTGATTTATACTAGTGAGGCTGATTTGTAGTACTTGCAGATTTCCTGTGAGTAAAAGATACATATTTCTTACAGGAACCAATTACCAGTAAAGTGACAAAGTGTCCTGGTTTCAGCTAAACGGAACCAATTGTGTTCAGTGATTTTACTTTTCAGCTCAGTTTTGTCTAAGAGACTGCACTTTCTGAAGTTTACAGGGTATTTTTGCAGACAGTGTCTGCTATTAGAAGTGATAATGTTTAATGCTCACAGGTATTGCCAGGGATTGGTGTGCAGAAAGGCTCTTGCTTATACTTGTGCCTATAGTGACCCAAGTCACTGCTGGATCTTGTGTAATGTATTGGGGGTGCTGGGAAGTAAAAGGGTCACGAGGAGGTAAAAAAGTTTCACCTTCAGGGAGGAATGAACAGGACACATGACCCAAACCTAACCAACAAAGTATTCTATTTCATATACATCATATTCAGTATAAAGCTGAGGGATCATGGGGGTTAAGCTCTCTTCAGTGTCCAGCATCTGAGGAGGATTCCGTCTGCTGTTTTGCCCTAGATCCCAATCTGTGAGTTCCCAAATTCAGCTCTTGTATCCAGTTCCCCTCTGCTGCTGAGCTTAGGACTTCCGCTTGTTCTGCGGCATCAGTGGTGATTGCTGTCAGGGGGAGGAGTTGGGTTTGATATTGATATATATATATATTTCATTATTTCCATTATTTTAATTATTTCCTTGTTAGTAGTATTATTGTTTCATTAAAGCTGTTTCAATTTTCTTTTGCAGTCAGTCTCTTTGCCTTATTCCCTTTTTCCTTTGGGGAGGGAGAGGGGTTACTAGAGAACATCTGTCATTGTTTAGTGGCTGGCCCAGCCCTAACCCTTGACACCAAGTAAATACACCGCTTAGAGTTAGAAAACATAAGAGAGGAATATAGCATTTTTCTAAAGCTCACTATGTGTTTAAAATAACAAGAAATCCTACAAAGGTGATATGCAATCAGAAAAAGAATTGTAAACTGATTTTTAATGTGCTCTAAAAATTTAAGAAATTGAAACTAAGAGGAAAAAAGAGTACATACCAGAAACACATTTTAATCCAATCAGCCAGTTAGGTGATCCATTAGATAACATAGCAAGGGCAAACAGATCAATAGTTCTATCTTCAAATGAGAACAAATGTGTTTACTTGCTAACATTTGCATCTTTAAGATAAGCATAACCTCCTTTCATGCTGGTTAAAATTCCAGATCTTGTTGATGTTGCCTTTAAATAATTACTTTTGCGTTAATTTGTTTTGCCTTTACCTGACCTTGAGCAGAGGCTGCTGTCAGAACGGAGTCAACCATTGACATAATGCAGCTTCCGTCAGATCATCCTACAGTAGAAGATTTGTTCACGGAACTCATTCTTCACCCTGAGGTCATAGATTCAGATCTGTTCTAGTTGGAATTAAATGTAATTAATTTATTGTGACTGCTTTTCAGTAGCTTCTTATCTCCAGGTACAGGTTCTAATGGACAAGTGCCTGTGTGTCAGCTAGATGACCAGTGGCATTTGCGGGTTGTTTTATGAGCAGTGGAACAAATCACCACATTCACTAGAACTAATCTACCAGAGTCACAGGAGATCCTGTGGTAGGTGTGTGCTTCACAAGCATCCACAAATTGTCCTACTCCACATGCACCTGTGAGTTTGCTGCACTTAAAAAAGAACTGAACAAGACCTGAAGTAGAAGGTCAGAAAGCATAAGGGAGGAAGAGAGTTCTTAGGAAGGACTGTTTCAGCATGATATAAAAGTACCTCTTGCAGTATCAAAGGAGTTTATTCTTTAAAATAAAGGAAGAAGACTCCAGGAAAGAGGAAAGCATACTGCCACTTCCAGAACGTGACCAAGAGCAATCCATTCCTGGGGTATGAAACTGAAGGCTTCTACTAACCCTACATTTAATAATAACTTTCGTCCTTGTGCTGGTGAAATCAATACGAAAAGTTTCCAGTTATAAAGCCTGTGCAATGTGGAGATGGTTCTTTTTAGTCTTGGGCTGTGTGAAGCAGGCATAAGATGCTCTTGTTCCGCCTGGTGCACAAGTAAGCAGTAACACATTATATATGCTAAACACAAGAAAAAATAAGTTTGTCATTCTCAAGCTTGAGAAATCTTGGGGATGCTTCTTAAATCATACTTCTTGTGAAACAACTTGTTTCAAAACCAACAACTGATATGATTAGTGATTATGATGATGTTGTCTATAATAAATTAACCCCCCCTCAGAATCCAAGTATTGTGCTGCTCACTTACCCCAGGGAAGAAAACCAGATGGAGGCACAGCTGCACTGGCAGCAGATGTCACAGCCATAATGCTCATTGCCCTTAGGTGTAAGATATATGAAAAAAACTATTTACATGGACAAGCAAGACACTAGTATAGTGCTGTCCAAGCTATGGAGATTAAAAGCTAGTATCCATAGCTGAAGGTCAAACGAAATGCAGTTCAACTTTCTGGGACTGATAAATGTAACAGTAAGTTTAGCTGATATAGAAATCCATTGTGAAAGTTTAAAACCAAATTTTTACTGCAAGACTTTGTCTTCCTATTGCTCTGGAAGACCATGAACAGCCTTCTCTAGGTAATAATGTGTGGCACTTTAGGTGAAATACGCCATTAGTGCCTCAGTGTTTACAGATAGTTACAGTATAGTAATATAGTAATCGAACAAAAATAAGTTAGTTGCAAACCCATCCTCAGATTCTATTTCCTGCTCCCCACATAAAAACCCCTGCCTTTGTTTAAGCTCTACGTTTGGTTTGCAAGTTAGACAAGGCAAGCTACAATTTTAGGTGACAAACTTATCTGGCAGAGAAGTACATACAAGAATATGCATCATATTTTTTTCTGGCTGGTGGTATGGAGGCGTAAAGGTTAATGGGATCCAAAGGCAATCTGAGTACTGGGGAAAAAAGTCTGGGGAGAGGCTCTGCTTACTGCAATTCAGAGCAGCTGTGCGAAGTGAAAGTGCTGGGATTTTCTCAACCTGCTTTCCTGCCACTTCGGTTTTAGCTGCTTTGCAGAGTCTAAGTTTCAGTGATGGCTCTCCTCAGCTGTCCTTGGCATTATGTCTTATTGACAAAACTGCTAAGAAGCCAAGCTCTCTCTTTCTGCCCGCAGTTGTGTGGCCCAGGTCAGGGCCCAGAACACGAATTTGCTGGGTGCTGACAGGAGCAGTTGCGGAGAGTTCATTACTTGCTGTGAGTCACCCACCCAAGCTGCCAGAGAGAAAAAGATCTTTTGTGTTTTCTGCCTGCTCCTGGCTCTTGTTGCTGTTGTGAGACAGGAAAAATAAGGCATCCTTTGACTCTCTTTTTATTTTTAGATGCATTTTCTCCTCTTCCCTTATGCAGTGTTTGACATACGAAAAGCACTGAGATCCAACTGATTTTCCTGCTGCTTTCACAGACCAGATTCCCAGAAGTGTTTGGAAGGAACCTGTGGGCGTCACCTACTCTATCTCCTGCTTGAAGCTGAACTCGTCCTGGAGCTAAATCGGATCAGCCACGGTTTTGTCTAGCTGAGGCTGGAAAAATTCCAGGGGTGAAGGGCCCTTAGCTTCTCTCAGTGTATGCAGCATAACATGAGTAGAATCAGAAGCTGACCATACGCTTTCCTTTTTCACACATTTGCTACTCGAGAGGAATCTAGTCAGCAAAGGAGAGACTGAGTAACCTGTCTTCCAGATCAGGAAGCTAATTTTGCAGCAGTTAACCTTGTTGATATAAAGTAAATCATGCTGTAAGGCTGTGAATTGGATTTGTTCTGTTTTGGTATTTTTCATGAAGCATTGACTTTTAGAAACATATCACCTAAGAATGTTATGTTACTCTGCTTTATATGAAAGCTTCTTGCAGTTTTGATTGCAGAAATATAGTAAATATAGTGTAAAAGGTAACTTTAGCATACTCCCAAATTAAATAGCTTAGAGCCCCTATGCCACGCAGAAGAAAATACTAGCTTGCTACCAAGCAGGAGTTTTCCAAGCATGTGGAACTTTGATGGAATCCAGAGATGGTAGAGAAATGCTTCAGAAAGGTGTTGCTAATGAGAAAATGCTGGAGCAAAGGTGATTATAACAAAGTGGCAATTATTTTTTCCACTCTCTGGTGTAAAGAGTGGTAGGCTCAAAACAGGTGCTGGAAAGAACACTTACCTTTTCCTGATAGCACTGGAGCCTCTGGCACAGTTTTTTGTTTCCTCCTCCATTTCCTCTCAACCCACAGCAAAGATTTTCTGAGAAGTAATTATAGTAGGATTAGTGCGTGGTGGGAGTAAATGTGCTTATTTGCAGTGTGACTATGGAAGATGGAGATAGGAGAGTAGGGACAAAGTACATTAGATTGACTGAATTATCAAAATTCTGGGCAAAGGCTTATTGAGTTGGTTATTTTTACTTAAGGCCAGTTCCCTAATCGTAAGTTTTAAAGAGCAGTAATGCAGAGAAAGACCTGAGGGTGATGGAGAGCAAATGAGACAGGAGTTCACAATGTGATGAAGTTGCAAAAAATTAGTTCTGTACCAGATATATAAATAGGGTGTGACTTTTAAGGACAGGAGAATAATTCTGCTTCATGCGGCTTTCCTTACACTTGGGAATACTTTGTCTAGGTTTAAAAAGATTTTGAAAATTTGATGGAATCCTAGACAGCTGACAGTAATCCTAAGATTTTGGGGAATAATTCCTGTGGAAATAACAAAGGAATGTACATCTAGAAAGAAAAAACTGAGACTGCAATCTGTTCCTCAGCCTGGAATAACCTATGGAATTCCAGTCATGTGACACAATTGTTGATATAAAACTAAGGGTTTGTCCTGAAATCAAAATAACTGTCCCCAAACTGCTTTTGGTGATTTGCCCTGTTTTGAGAGTGGCCTTATGTACCAGTTTAGGTACGGAAAATTGTCAGATGCATCAGGATGGTGGTAGGCACTAGACTCCTCCATATCAGCTTGTCTGCCAGTATTTCTTAAAAATACAAGTTATTCTTTTCCAGAAATTTACAGCATGTCATTTACTACTTCTGAGCATACATAAGTGAAGAACGCATATTTCTTTCCATGTATAGCCATGCACAGAGATATCAGTATATCAATCACAACATGTGCTTCATCTGAAAACATGGGCCTAGAAATAAGTTTTAGTAGCTGGGTATGTTACTACAGACCAATATGTTTGCTAGCTCAAGGTATCTGGCCATTTGCTTAGCATAGTAAGATGTAAACATACTGGATTAAAAACAGTCAAACAGCTGATGATGTAATTAGGAGTTCCCAGAGTGGATATATCTACTAACTCCAAACAGCTTCAATGTTTTCATAGGCTGCTTGTTTACAGTGCTAGTATGTACTACATAAAAATGCTGAGTTTACATGTGAGCCAGGAAAAAAAAGAAGTATAATTATTTTTTGTAAACGTGTATATGCATTATCCAATCTCTGTATTTTTTCAACTACTTTATATTGGGAAAAGCAGTCCCTTTACCTAGTCTAATCTCTATCCTTGGATGTTACATTTCTAACTCATCTTCCCTGCCTATGGTGGAGGGGGTTGGAACTAAATGATCTTTAAGGTCCCTTCCAACCTAAACCATTCTGTGAACCTATGACCTTGTGTAGCTAGAAGCATCGTGGATGTCAAATACCAACAGGACATCAGATACATTTTGATGCTGCTTTAATGTATGAGTAGAGGCTGTGTGGCTAATGCTAAGAAGAAAAATAGTCTTTAAATTGCATGGTATCATAACCCAGTTTTGCTCCAAACCAGAAGGAGACTAGCTGAAAGAGTTGTTAACTGGAAGTAAAACTTTTTCTTCTAGTATAAGTAGTTAGTAAATAATTAGTACCTTTTATTAAATATCCAATGAGAGAATTAAAAGACGGTACTTCTAGGGACAATTTCTATAAGAGAAAAAGAGCATGTTTGAACAAAGTTGAAACAAAGTTGAAAAGCTAAATGAAGTTTAGATTACTGACTGCTCCTTTTGAGGAGATTTTTTCTTCATGGGAAAAAAAGGTTGATGAGCATAATCAATCACAAACTTTTTAAATGTTATTTGTAGAGAAGTGACATTAAGTTAGGTCAGATGCATTAAAGCTCCACAGCCACCATTTTCCCAGCATCTCGTCTATTACTCACAAGCTACAAGAAAGCCAGGGATACTATTGTGAAAGATCTGTTTCTAGTGATGTGAGCAGGAGCTTGCAGAAAGTAGAGTCTTTTGTGTCCTTGAGGTGCCTTTCCATCCCTGCTAATTGCTGAATTCCAGACAAGGGGGCCTTTGGTATCGCAGTTTGTGTTGTTCGCCTGACTTCTTCAGCACTGTCACAAATACATCTCATCAAGCAGAGAAATTTCCATGAGCACATAACCTGTCCTACCTTCACAGTCTTACTTCTCTCCACAGAATAAATACATTATATTCAAGATGACCTTCGTCTTCTATAAGGCCCTTAAAGACATTTAATGGCATGCATCTGGGTTAAGACAGCTGCTGTCAGCTCAGGTACAGTGAATCTGACTATCACAACAGAAAAGTCAGGGGATGAGGCAGCACTTTCCTGGAGACTGAGTCAGGATCATTTCTGATCTCATTACTCTCTGTGCCAGGTAGAAGAGGAACTCGGGGCCTGTCTTCATGTATAAAAGCTCATGGACTGATGATGAATGAACGTATATGCAACTTTTATCAGGAGGGATAGAATGGGCTCTGTACATGACAGATGCTGTGGGAGTTTTTTTCTTTTCTTGCTATGTTATGTTTTGAAAGCGTGGCATGAAAAATTACATAGAAACCTGAACGGTGCTGCATAGCTAGGGCTACGTTTAATGCAGGTTTTTTCCAAAGGCCTCGCTTAAGAGAGAAGTAAGGTTTTATACATGCATGTATATGTATAAATATCTTCTATGCATGTAGATGTATCTTTCCCCTCTTCAGTATTCGTTTACATGAGAGTCTTGTGCCCTGGGAAGCCACTTTGGATGAGTACTGCAAAGTTCTGTTTCTTTGGGTTTGTGGCTTTTCATATAGATTTTTTTCCTGAACATTGACTTCATTGTAATTTCTTATCTTTTGGCACAAATGGCTTGCCAATATTCAGAGGCTTTTCTCGCTTCTCTCTGTTAATAGCAGAATTTGATCATCCTTGGTATTTATTTCTTGCAACTTTGTTTGCTTACTTGCCCTAACACAGTGTACAACATCCATCACCAGCTTTTTAATTTATACTAGCCAAATCTGACTTTCCTACTGCTCCTGTACAACCCTAAGCTGTGCATTTGCTCCTTCTAATACAATTTGTGCCATCTCCTGGGTTGCTTTTAGTGCTTCTATTTTCTTCAACCTCTAATAATGCAGAGCTAAAACCACCTATGCCTCAACCCATTGCCTTGCAATCAACTGAGAAATCAGAGGACTGAACTGGCTTAACTGCTTGCCATACTGGCTTTCGCCTTGGACAGGAGTTTTTGTTTCAGGTGTCATCACACATGGGAATATTTAATTACTTCTTTCTTTAGTCTGAATGTACTTACCAGACCTGTGTGAGTAATAGATTTTGTTGTGGGGCAAGCATAAAAGTTGGATGTAAAATTGTTTGGATTTACTTCATGTTAAATGTATCATTCTGACTGGAAATGAAAATGTAATTTGGAATGAAAGTTGTTTTAATTAAAAAAGCATTAAAATTATTCACTTAATTCAACCCAGTTGTAATTCTTTCCAGATTTTCCTTTACTCAGCGTAATTTCTGATCTCCAAAAATGTCTCCTACCTCTCATGTTCAGTATATCCATTTACTGGGCTAGTACCTTAGTGGCAGCCTTTTTTATGAACACTAAAAATAGACTTTTGAGGATCATAGTTTGAAAGTGTCTTTTTCCATCTGAGGTTACTTTTCCATACTATTTTTTCGTTGGGGTTTATTTTCTGGTTTCTCCTTTCACTGATTGCTCTCCCCAAATACTGAGCAGAGCAGAAGGCTGTCTAATGCTCTTTTCCCAGCACTACTTCTAAATGTGAAAGTCCTAATTTTTAACTTTACTTACATTTATCGACTTACATTAGTGGCTCATCTTCTCTTACTACATGCTTAGACTTCCAGACTGTGTTCAATATCATAGTAATTTTTGAATCATTGTTAACTTCTGCCCCAATCCTAGAGCTAGTACTTTTTCATATATATACTTGTTAAAACTCTTCATAATCCTCTTACCCATTTGCCCAGCATTACTAACATGGATTCCTTTTTCTGATGTTCTTGCTCTTTCTGAAGTCCTTGAAATTCGTTTCTTGGAGTATAACCGTTTACATTCTGAAAAGGTTCTTTTCATGTTATGCCAAGAAAACTGTGATCATTGGGATTAGTTTTTCAGAAAGGTGGATTCTTCTCTCCTTGAAATCTTTGATTTAACAATCATAAAATTGTAGCCTGGGTAATTCAGTCTTCTCAAAGCTTTACACTACCTTCGACTCATGACGAGAAGAAACATACAGTTGGAGAGCCCACATCTAATGCTAACTTTCAGAGATTTTCCAGGAAAAATATGATTTTTAGACATTTTAATAGACTAGATGGTGTTGACTCATGTGCTTAAGGCCTGTGATGATACAGTGATGTTTACTGGTTTCTGTTGATGGTTTGTCAGTGGAGCCACGGAGCCTTTCTGATATGCAGGTGAACAACTTGTGTTTTGCTTTTTAAAGCTTTACACTGTTTCTCTTTTTGTAAGTGGCATAGCTATATTCTCTGAAGATGTGATCTGATACCTATACTACACACTCAGCAAAACAGGCCTTGGGTCACTTTGCATGTTAAATTCTGTATAATCTTAATGTACTCTATAAACAACTCATAATCTAAGAAGAATTGAGATGTATAATGTTGATGTATAATTCATGCTCTCATTTATAGAGGGTGCAATATGCACATGCTAGCAGTTTCCTCTGGGGCCTGCAAGCTGAACTGAAAATTGTTTTGACTTATGTTCAGTGCAGTGTATAGAATAGCAATTTTCCAAGATATATCTTAATTGTCAGAGGAAGAGGTGAATTACTATCCAAAGTAGAAAGTAGGGCAAGAAAATCTATGTCATGTCACAGTCATTAGTCCAATCAGAATATGAACAAAGAGGAGGGACCATGGAAGTACTAACCTTGTCAGTCATAAAGGAGAACAAGCTCAAAATTGAGATTGATCTCATAGCGATTATTTAAATTTTATTAATATCTTCTTTCATTGTGTGTTGTTAACTGCTAAAAGTGGTGTCTTACAAAACAAATTAGGGATTCTAACGGATGAATGGTTGGGAATAAGAAGGAATAAAATCATTATGTTTTGTAATGATATTAATTTAGTCTTCAAACCCATGGAGCTGATGGGAAAGGCAAAAACCAGTCCTCTCCTAGACCTTATATAGTATATTTCTTGGGCTTTTTAGCTGAAGGATATCCATATTACACCCATATTTGATTAATCAGGTTTTGTAATTTTAAAAGTACATTAAGAATGTGCACAAAATGTTGGCAGGAAGAATCAAGGGTAATGCTGTGGGAAAGACCTCTTGTAAATGTTTGGGGAGTTTTGTAGTCCTGGTTGTTTTCGTTGGGATTTTTTTAATTCATTAGAGTGTGTTGATTTTCCTCAACTTGGGGGTTTTTTTTAAAATTTGTGTTTTCCCTTCTGAAAAGACTTTCATTTTATTGGCTTTTTTTCCTTTCTTAGTTAATTTTTCATCCTATATTTTTTCTTGTCCCATTCCTAGTTTTGTCTTTCCTTTCAACTGTAGCTACGTTACCTCGAAAGGCCTTTGTCTCTGTGACATCGCCTCTTTGAGGTCTGGCGTGACATTTCCTTCCGTTGCTCAGCATTTTAGCAATTTAGAAATACTTAACTATTTTCCACTATGGTTTGCACTTTATCTGTCAATGCTGAAGTCCATGACTGGGGGATGACAGTGCTTTACCTTGCTATACTGTGCTGTGTATCACATCAGCCCAATGCAGGCAGGTATCTGTGTTGTAGCTGGGGACCCTGGGACAGGAATTTCATTCCTTCAGTCAGCAGCAAAGTTGAGTCGGAGCTGGGCTTGGCATGCAGGTCTCCCTCACTGAAGGATGAGTCTTTATTCCTGTAGACCAAGTTGTGCCTTACACTTTACTGCTAACAACAGAGGTCATATACAATTGCAAGCAGTTCCTGGCAGCTTTAGCAGGGAGCGTGTGGTGTCACCAACAGCCCTGGAAGTTTCAAAATTGGTTTCAAGCTGCTTCCAAGAAGCAGGGAAATTGTAGCCATAAATTGCCCTTCCAGCCCTGCCTGGCTACATGGAAGAAAATGAAAATTTCTTTGTCTCTTAGGTACAGAACATTAAGTACATAACATACAGACCTGTGAACATACTCAGAGTGAATCTTGGCATTTCTGGCAACGTGAAAGCAGGAGAGCAACTGGATCCCAAAGGGTCTCTCTCAAATGAGCAGTCTGGCTTGGGGGGGCTTTGGGACACCAAGCTGCTCTTGTGTGTGTTCGGGTAAACTGATGTTAATGCCACAGGCATTAGCCAGGTTTTCTACACTGCAATGGAGTGAAAAAGAATAGATCTCAGTGCTTTGGAGACATATCTCTGGGGAAGTTTTGTCCCAGTTTTTCTTCCCTTGTCATTATGGGGCGTGTGAGTGCAACCACTACAATGAGCAAGGTGATGATGTTTAAGAAATAAGATCCCCTTTGTACACTTTCCTAAAGGATTTCTTTTGACCACAGACTTTATTCCTCCTGCTCATGATGGCACTGGCAGCATGAGACTACTGGTATTAGATATATATGTTAGTATGGTGCATTAATTTTAATGAAAGGGTGAATTTAGGGCAGCATATGACTACCGCAATTTGGATGAGTTCGGAGATCTGAAACTCCTTCCTGGAGCCCTGTCTGAGGCTGTTGCTGTGCCTCTGTTAGTCAAGCACATCTAAAGCCGGAGCTTGTCCTGGCTCATGTCGAGCTTATGTCTTCTCTTCCAGTGCTGTATCCTACGTGCTTCTGCCACTGGGATAAGCATGAAGAGAGTGAACGCAGATCTCCCTGGACCTCTCAAAGCAGGCACAGCCTAAGTGAGCTTTCAGCTGAACTAACTGTCCTTTTGTTGGAGTGGGTCCACAAGAGGGCCACAAAAATGATCACAGGGCTGGAACACCTCACCTACAAGGACAGGCTGAGAGAGTTGGGGCTGTTCAGCCTGGAGAAGAGAAGGCTCCAGGGAGACCTAACAGCAGCCCGCCAGTACCTGAAGGGGGCTGCAGGAAAGCTGGCGAGGAACTATTTACCAGGGTGTGTAGTGGCAGGACAAGGGACAATGGTTTAGAACTAGGGCAGGGCAGATTTAGATTAGACATTAGGAAGAAGTTATTTGCTATGAGGGTGGTGAAGCACTGGCACAGGTTGCCCAGAGAGGTGGTGGAGGCCCCATCACTGGAGACATCCAAGGTCAGGCTTGATGGGTCTCTGAGAAATCTGATCTGGTTAAAGATGTCCCTGCTCACTGCAGAGGCTTGGACTAGGTGACCTTTAAAGGTCCCTTCCGGCCCAACACATTCTATGATTCCGTGATTTGTCCACAAACTCTGTTCTCTTCCACTTTGCATAAGGAAATGGTGGACGGTGAAAAACAGGTATTTCATTGCTGTAGGTCCCTTAAACCTACGTGACTCAAATGACATAGAACCTGTCCCTGTCCCGTAAAGTAAGCAGTTCCTGTGTAAGATGAGGCACAGCACAGAAATTAAATACAATGGAGCAGGGAGTACAAGCTGGCAATGAGAAAATACTACTACTAGCACTTGCTACCTGACTGGGTTCTCTAGAGGAGCGCAGAGAAGAAGTTTTAGGAGGTTTTAGAGGACTTTGCAGATTTTTATACTGACACGCACTTTACTGAGGAGTAGACTTTTCAGGGGATTTTTGAAGACTTGGCAGGCTCTTACACTGAAATCCACTTGTGCAGGAAGGAGGCAGGGAAAAAAAAAGCTAAACAAATCTGAGATAACTTCACAAAAACTGCTTACAAAGTTAAGGAAAGGGGTGGGAATAAACCTTAGGTGCAGTGACAGAGCAGAGTGTTTCAAGAATTTAGCATAACAAGAACATTAAATAGGGGAAGAGCTGGTATTAAATCATCACTTGTTGTCTGCCTCTGTCATAAAGAGGGCAGCAAGATGCCTACCCTGTCAGAGCTGTCCTGCAGGTGTCCTGGGCAGGTGGTGGAGGGTTGTGTTCCTCCTCCTTTGTGCTCTCCACAGCAAGGGCTCAACCACCTCTAAACTCTGCTCCCACCTTGACTTTGCTGGTTTCACCCTACAAAGCCGGTGTGATGGCCCCATCACCTGGGAAGGCTTTGTCAAGTTATTTTTTCTGCTGTTTGCAGCTCTGGCTCCAACAGCAGTTGTCAGACTGTCTCTTGCCCCTTTCGTGATCCCGCATACACCCCTGCAGAATGGTGTAAAATACTGTCAAGCAGAAAAGTACTTTATACCCACTTTACCCAGATGTAGTGACTGTGCAGAAGTCACTAAAGTCCACAGAAGCAGAGAACAGGTACATAGTGTTCTGAAAAGTAATTAGTCACTGTATGCGAAATATCAGTGAAGCCTTTGAGGGAGAAATTGCTAAATGAATCAGTCTTGAAAAAGTACACCCATTTAATCAAGTGGATTTAAAAATCAATCTGGTTCATCTGGTGCAAATCTCTAATGTAGATTTCCATTAATCCTTTTAACCCTTGTGTATATCAATTTTGCTTGTGTCAGTGAGTTACTGATGAAGAGCAGATATAATAAAGGGCTTAGTACCCATGAATTAAGTGCTCTAGTGTCTGAATTCTAAGTGCTTGGGGTAAAGTGCAATCATATACTAAAGCATACAGGCTCCCTGTACAGAAAATGGAAAGAATTAATTGCCTGAGAGGGGGTTTGGACCAGCCCTTGTGCAACAGGAATCTCTTCTGAGTTAGTGATGGGGCTTGCTGAGCACAGAGATGTATCTGTACCATTTTCCCCTTTTTGGAGTTTTAATGCCTAGCCTGAAAAAAGCACTTGTGAACCTGTGTCAAGAGCTCCAACCTATTTTTGGATGTCTGTAAAAATGCATAATTTTAGAAGCCTTGCCTTCTCTCTGATTGCACGTCCCACCTTCTGCGTGGCAGCCGAGCAGATGGAGCAGGTACCCAGGGCAGAGGAGCAAGCCCAGGCCATCAGCCTTTCTCAGCCTGAGAGGCTGAGGTTACTGTCACTGGTAACTGCCTGTTTCATCAGGGGAGGCACCTCCCACCCCTTCTGCAGATGTAAGGTGCCAGGGAGCAAGAAGCAGAGTCATCGCATGTCTGTAGAGCAGACAGCTGAGAATCTAGGGCAGTTGCTTATGGGTGGAGTGTGTCCCCAGAATAAGGAAATTCTTGTTCCATAGCAAAGTCACAGGGCTTTGGCCAGTGACTGTAAAACAACATGCAACACATGCGGTTTTCAGGGAACAGGATGGCTGTGTAGTGCTTTGGAAACACCTGCATCTCCCCACATACTTCACTGATGCCTCTGTGCCTTATCCTGGGCTCCCTTTAGAGGCAAGACGCTAAAGATTTGTTTTAACGTGGCCCCAAGTCCATTTGGGCTGAGGTCTGAGGCCTTGTTCATGCAAATTTTTGTGGTTACCTTTTCTTACACCTCCTCCGTGTTCATGTTGTGATTTTATATGGGAAGTAAAGCCCTGCTTCTGTTTCCAAGCAGCAGAGAGGGAACATGCAGAAGTGGAAGCACAGGGCAGGTTGCTGAAACACAGCTCAGGATCACTGCTACCTGATCTCTTGTGCTTCATGCACAGGTCTGAAGCACTGCGGCTGGGAAAAAAGCAGAACTGGAGGGAAACAAGACAAGAACAAGGTCAACCTCTACTACATCGAGCAGATCAGCAGAATTTCTGGGTCAGAATGGGTAAGACATCCAAGTGCCCAGTGGAGAGGTTTGTAGCATAAACAAGGAGGCAGTGTTCTTCAAGGAGAAAGTTTAACTCTTGATTATTGTAAGCATATGCTATCTGACCTCAGCAAAGCAATCCTAATGCTGTTTTCATCAAGCTCATGGAGAGTTTTGCTTAGAGACCTGCTTGGAAAGCACTGGGTTAGGCTGATGTCTAATTGAGTTACCTGAGTCTAATTGTGTTGTCGTAATTGCCTGGGGGAAACAGAAAGGGCTGGTTACCAATTAAGATTTTAATGTTATTAATTTGAGAGACTTTGAAGGGTATACGTAGTCCAAGGAATCTATCTAATTGATAGGAAAACAAGTTAAATATCCTCCTGCCTCACATTCTAGCTGTGTTCTCTGTCCAGGGAATTCAGTTTTCTATTTTTACATTTGAAAGGTCAGGTCTTTGCAGCCTGCCGGAGGGATGGCACAGCTATGTCACTGAGAAGCTGAAATCCAGGCTGCAGCTCTGCCTCCCCACAATGAGGAACCAGGTGATAAATGGGGAGACACCCTCATCTGCAGAAGAGCAACTGTAACTCATGTTTCAGCCTGATGTGACATCAATATTTTGGTTTTCCAAGATCTAGCTGCTATCTTGTAGCACTAAGAATAGGAGAAGAAGACAGCCTACCAGTAAGGGCTGAGAAGATTGCTTTTTGCTTCATGGCTCTTTATTAAGCAGAGATGAGCCCTCTTCTAGCAGTCATATGAAAAATGTTGTATAAAATGCTTGCTACAAGACCCCATCCAGTTCAACTTTGTGAACTTCAGCTCACAACCTAAAGTACAGAGTACTACATGGTTACAAGGAGTACTACTAAAATCTGTCAACCCTCCTTTGCCGATGAAGATTGTTAAGTCTTCAGGACTGAATGGTTGCTCTAGATGTTTGTGATAATGCAAAAAAACTAATTAAATATTAAGTAAGCTCCTATTACTTCTTTTTTTTTTCTCCTAAACTTTTTAAGAGAGGAAGCATCATATTTTGAATGACTGCTAGAGCATGTGAACTATTATCTTTTAAGCTATATAAAGTGTATTCAAAAATTTAATTCCACAGTGCATTTTGGGCATGTGTCTCCCAGCCCTGTCAACAGCTCCTGTAACATCCATGCATTCACTTTGCCTGGTAAGTCTTTTGCTGTCTGAGGTAGCTTTTTTGGATGCTGAGGCTTGTTCCAGTAAGGTGGCAGTGATGTTCTAAGGACCAAAATGCAATTTATAATAGAAGCCGCAGAGTTCAATTTCTCAGAGTTTGCTATAGGGCAGGTCAGTCTCTGTGATCCAGAGGGACTCTGCTCGGATGACCTGGAGGGCAGACCATTGTCTACCTGTCTTCAAGAACAGGGCAGTGATATCAAAGCAGAGCTCTGTGCCCTTAATGGGATCTTTGAAGCCACAGGAGCAGAGAAGGTGAAGTTTGCAGTTCCGTCCCTCCTTCTAAAGAAAAGCCAGCACAGCAGAGCTCTCCAGAAGTTACATGTATAAAGGGGCAGGTCAGTCTCTGTGATCCAGAGGGACTCTGCTCGGATGACCTGGAGGGCAGACCATCGTCTACCTGTCTTCAAGAACAGGGCAGTGATATCAAAGCAGAGCTCTGTGCCCTTAATGGGATGTTTGAAGCCACAGGAGCAGAGAAGGTGTATAAAGATGGAGAGACTAAACAGAATTTTATGGAATATACTGCTCTTGGGGAGTTCCTGTTACTTGCATTACCTTATTTGTCACTGAAGCTTTAATTGTAAAGCTGTGCTCTGCTATTGACAACAATTCCCCAGTCTGCAAGTGGAGAAACCTTGTGTTGCCTTCTCTGCCGCTCCAATCCCTGTGTAATAATTTGTACAAGCAGAAAGTGATACCTCCGTTGGTACCTCCATGATGTTTGTGTAAATAAATATACAATATGAAAACACAAAACAAAAAACAAATGATGAATTTGACTGTACAATGAATAAAGATTTGGTGAGGCTTTAGCTACCCTGTTTAAGAAGCTTGTTTAGCCTATTTTCATACTGGCAGTGGCATTCTGCTAGGATAGCAAGTAAGTTAGCTAGTAGGTGTGGTTGCCAAAATGGAGATTAACTGAATATTGCAAAACAGTGGTGAAACATAGTACTGAATTCTTGTCTTCACATGGGAAAATTTATTGTCTGATTTACGTAAGTGCAACCAATTTTTTTTTTTAAAAAAAAGCAGCTCAACAAGGCAACATGACTAATCTATTGAAAAAGTTCATTTTTAATACTGGCTACTGGCAGCAAGCTACTTACTAATGAGGTTCAGGATGTGGATTATTGTTGAAATGAATCCCTGAATAGTTTTGTGTAATGTGTTAAAGAAAATCATGATCTGTTTGCAACATATTTCAAAGCAGAAAGAGATTAAATTAATTTCACATGTTATATTCCATATGAAAAAGCCTCTGGACCTAATAAACATTTACTACTGGCCTTTTTTTTTTTTTTCCTGATAAAGGAAGACATGCCTAAAATAGAAATTAAATAAGCAACTGCTGTGAATATTCTACTGAGTACTGCAATAATAATATGTCTTCTTTCCCATGAGAAATACATACTAAAACATTAAGGACTTCTGTTATTTGGTGTAGGTCTTCTCTAATGTATACTCAAAGATAAATCAGCCACTGATAATCCTGTCACAAACCATCATTTCATAATCTTTACTCATTTATAGTAATTTATTACCTAGTATTTAAATTATTAGTCCTTGTTTTCAGGACCATGAAGGGAAAAAAACAACAATTCAGTTTTCTTTCTGGTCATGTTTCAGCCTGGTACAATTTCCTGTTTTAGTATAAAAATACCTTGCAAGTTCAAAAGAACCCTTTGGGTTATATTTATGCCTGCAGACTTTATGCTGGATGAGATAACATTTGCCTGTGCTGTGGTGATGCAAGCTGTATAACGGTGTGGAGAATAGCTCCTAGCCTGACTTGGAACCAGACTTGTAAGGTTGGAATTTCAATTAACAGACGAGCCACAAAAGTGCCTTTAGGGATTCTGGTAGCTGCCCACTGGCATCACCAAGCACTTAGAAATTTACTTTGAATATTGTGTACATGCCAACAAAATATATGATATTGCTGTGCTTTTTATAGCTTTATACAGGAGGAATCTGATCAACCAGGATACCAGGATTTCACACTAGAGCTGCTATGTGTCAGGGGAAAGAGAAG
The DNA here is from genome assembly GCF_000703405.1 of Apaloderma vittatum. NCBI lineage: Eukaryota > Metazoa > Chordata > Aves > Trogoniformes > Trogonidae > Apaloderma > Apaloderma vittatum. Next base: position 19,622 of record NW_009734971.1, on the reverse strand, counting down.
CTTCAGTCTGCTTGGGCAGCATGAGCCTGCCTCAATCATGACTTTGGTTTATTCCCAGCATCCAGCTGCTCAGTGATGCCTAGCGATGAGCAGAGGTGACCAGGCTCCGGCAGGACTCCACTAGCTCTTGCTGGTAGGAGTGGGCCCCATGCAAACGCTCCTTGTTGGAAGACTCCAGTGTGGCAACTGTCAAAGAGAAGGTGAAAGGAGCTAATGGTTAAGAGAAAGTGAAGAAACCCAACATAACCCAAGCCTGGAGTGGGGATGGATCACAGGGAAGCATGATGAGATATGCACGCACTTACATGGACAGGGTCTTTTGGCTGTTGTGTTGATTTTGGTCATTTCATGCATTTTGATTTGGCTTTAGAAATCCTTAAGTAAGCTCGATCAGTAAACTGCAGCCTAACTTTGCCCACCTGTAGAGCACCTGGGCACGAGCTGCAGGGCCATTAACAGAAAACGAAGTGCAGCATCTAAAAAGGAGGTGATATGTTATCTATCTTTCTGTGGATTTAGTACCCTAGAGCCCTAGCTTTCCTCTGTTCAACAGAAAAGAACTGGCTTTATGCAGAAACCCATTCAAATTACTAATACATTTTCTGTCCTCCACCACTGAAGTCTGAATATGAAGTAACCCCACTATAATTATTCGGTAGCATTATGCTTGCTTGTTTTTTCTTTCGATACTTCTAATTGTGCACCGAAAACAAAACCCACTTGTAATTTTCTCTGGCTTTTGTAAATTATTATTGGATCTTATAGATTATTTGGTAAACTCAAATTGCTTTTTGTCTTAATTGGGTCTTGTCTGCATTCTGCCCTGGCCAATTTTCAGCCTGTCACCTAAATTGCTTTGTGCCCTAATAAGATTGACTAGTTGATACAAGGTAGTGTAACATTTATTTTACAGCTCGTATTCCCCTCAGCTTGCGTAGAAAAATAATTTTAGAATTAACATATTTTACAGCTTATTCTAGTGGCTACCAGTTTTCCAGAATGTCTCGCTAACTAAAAATAACCATGAAAACACTGTTCAGAGAGACTCCTTCTCAAAACGTTTATTTATTTTAGCCATCACCCATCTTCTAGTAAACTTTTCTGAAATCAGTTTTTTTGAATTTTAATACTTTTCTCAAATCTGAACTGAACTTGTCTAGTTTACAAACTGGGTGGGTTTCGTTAGCATAGTAATTGGGAGTTGCTGGAGTTTAATGGTTCTGTTTACGCAGTAGTTGATAAACAAGTGTTCAAATACATCTTCAGCTCAGGCCTCTCCCACTCCTGGGTCTGTGTTGGTGGTTTTTAATGCAGCTAAGTAACCTCATCTATTTTATTCAAATTAAATGTTATACCATGGGTAATAGGCACTTTGGATAGTCCTTTTCAATGATAATTAATCTGCTGATCCATGTTCCAAAAAGGACATAACCTCGCTTCTAACTTCTTTCAGTTCATAAGACACAGTACAGTGAAACTCGGAAGGGATACATCAAAGTTTTGTTATGTGAATATTACTGGTTCCATTTAATGTCCATAAGGATTATCCAGAGATCATTTGTGTGTGTGACACACAAGCAATGAGTTATTAGCACAGGAAAATAGTTGCTTGTTTGTCCTAAGTCATCCCAGAAATCTTGTGAAAGTGGTTTCTGGGGGCATTTTTGCACATGAAGTAAAGCTATGAGTTTACACAACAAATGAAAGTTAAATGACATATTTATGGGAACAGTGGGAATAGAGGGAATGTGAGGTAATTTACACCTTGTTGGCTCTGTAGAGGTGGCTTAGCCGTTCTGCTTGGCTACCTCCAGCCCAGCTGGGTTATCTCCATATGCACTATGGTTTTAAGGGGCCAGTTTAGCTAGGCAATAGGTTTCAGGGCATGGTGATACCAGCCAGCTGAAATACAAGAACAGCTTAAGCCATGGCAATACCTCCTTGACAAGGGGGAAAACTTGCTACTCAGACCCTCTTCTCTTCTTCTGTCCAGGACAGCCCTGTCCAGCAATGTCTTGCTGTCCTCTGGATCCAGCTGTGCTGCACAAAACAGCCACTCAGAGTCAGTGTGCTGCCGATGTGTGAGGCACAGGGGGCTGTGGCAGACCATACTGAAATTTTCTGTCATTTCCTGCTTAGCAGCAGTTCTACTCTAATGAGGAAAATAATCAACATTGCATGTGGTTTCTACCTTCTGACAGATGCCTTTAGTTGGGACCGAGCTGTGTCTTCACTTTCAATTCAACAGAAACCCGCATGTGAAATCTGTTACTTTTTTTGCTGGCAGTGATTACATGGTAATGGTCAGATATGTTTCCTTATGTTATATTCCCTTGCTTACTTGTAGGTGTCATGTTCTCGTTCCTCAATTCTGTTTCAGCTATTAAACTGCCAGAAAAAACCAGTGTTTCCTCACACTGTTGAAGCTGCATTTGGGGTTTTGTGGGAATGTGGAGTTTGTTTGTTTGTTTTGGTTTTTTTTGTTGTTTTTTTTTTAAAACTGTTAAAAAGGGAAATGTATCTTTTAATTTCCATTGCAGTGTCTTTTATGACAAATTCATATGTTCTTGCATGGCTGCATTTTTCCACAACCCTGTTAGGAAACATGAAAAATGAAAATTTTATGATGTTTACTTGCTCATGAAAACAAAGCTCTGATAGAGAGTAAGAAACATATATAATTTACCTAGAAGTATTATAAGCACGTATATTCATAACTAAGAACATATATATCTTTGAATAGGTGCACTCAATGTACTTAAGTACATTTTTTTCCTGTTTATATATCCCTACAGTAACAAAACAAAAAGCCGAAAATGTCTTTATTAATGACCTGTAAGCAAGTATAAAGGTTATATTTGTATGTCCCAGAAATAGGATTAAAAGGAGACCTAATTTTATAGTGCTGGTACAGAGGAAGCTCCTATCCATTTGTTTTTGGCAGCACACTATCTCTGTGTAGATTCATTATGAAGTTATTAAAACAACACTGTGTTATCGAACAACCTTAAAGCCGAGGATATATCTAGGCTTATTTTTGCTACCAGCTACTTTAATAGAATATAAACATTATATAGGATGTCATCACTGCACAAAAAAACAGCCATCCTATAAACCAATGTAACACACCAGGGTGTTACATCTGTATATTTTATAGGAGGTTTCATATGCAAGCTTAAATTAAAATAACTTGTCTTTCTGTAATTAGTATGTCAAGATATGTGAGGAACTAAAGTGCAGTTGCAAGAGCAGAATTTCAAATATTGTTCTAAATTTCTGTCACTGTTCTGAGAAAAAATATTTGATGTAAATGTCCTTTTCCAGTTCCCACCTCCCTGCCATTTTTCACTCTAGCCCTGGGAGGAACAGCTATTTTTTAGTCTATTTCTTACATTGGTCCCTTCCAACCCAACACATTCTATTATTCTATAATTACTATGGATTTTGTGCAAATATGAATTCTTCTTCCACACTACAGGAAATTTGCACTAGTGTAGTATGGAAAATTTTGAAGAGTATACATTTTTTCTGGTGATGTCTTCCCACCCTTTTATGCAAGTACTAGGCAAACATATTATCATTTTAATACTATGAACTATCAGAGCCATTGATTAGACAATGAGAAACAATAGGCCATATATCTCCTCCCAGTTCAAACTAATCATAAAACTTCATGTCATAACATGCTGTAAATGCTGGAGGAGAGATTAGATGCAGTGTTGAACAGGTTGTTAAGTGACCTCGACATTACAAGAAGTTTCAGTATCTATAGGGAAAAGGTGGTTTTACCTCAGTCTGCATTGGAGTGGTAGAGGGGATTTTTATAGCCTGTGCTTCTAAATTCCCTTTTCATGTATTAAGGAATTAAAGATGATGTCATTATGCAGAACGTTCCTGTTGAGAATAAGGTATGTAATGGCAATGCATCAGAAGATGAAACTATTAGAATAGCTCAAATTTCAGCTATTTCTTGCCATTCAGCTTTTGTAAAGAAGGGAATTGCTTTGACCAGACCTATGTTTCTGCTCAGAATGTTGGAAAGGTCCTCCCCGGACTGTGGCTTCTCCTGTTTCTACTTTCCAGCTTTAGCTCATGCAGTTATAGTGCCTTATTTCATACTTTGGACACGAAGCATGGTGGCATGTAGCTATCTGGTACTTTAGTCCTGGGTTTGGCTGCGCTGAGCTTAGAGGAGCTGTGGAGATCCTGTGGGTGACCCACAACAGGTGTAACACCTGCTCTGCTCCTTCCCTCTTGATGCCGAGGCACCTGCCCGATCGGTGTTTGGGGTTTGAGGGCTTCTGTCGGCCCGATTAGTGTTTCGGTTTTGAGGGCTTCTGTTGGGTTGTGTCTTTTGGAAGTGCCTCTCTCACTTTGCTTGTCCAGTTTTCCTCTGCTGCTGTTGGCCTTGAGATCTTTAAGAAAGGCTATTTCTGGGCTATTTACTTCATTGTTGATCATTAACGGTAAGATAATTTCCTTCTAACAAGGATATAAACTGGTAAGTTTGACTAATTATGATCTCTTACTTCAGTGTTCCCTACTTCTCAAGTGTGAAACTAGGTGTTATGTGTACCATTTTACTGACAAAACCACTTTAAAAAAAAAAACAAACCAGAAAGCAGAAATCATTAATGTCAGTAAAGTAACAGCTGTTAGTGGTTTACTATGGGATTTATCACTACAAATAAGTAGAGCACTTTTTCCCCTGTGCCCTCTTAGCAAATTTCAGCTCTGTCACCCATCCTTCTCGAGCGCATAATCTTTGCTTGGTACAAAATTAGTGAGGCTTTACTACTGAAGCAATGAAAAAAATCTGCCCTGTTTAGTAGCTGTTCTGTGGATGTTATTTTTTCTATACACTGAATGAAGGCACACTCCCTTGCTGCTTACTCACATCATGCTTTACTTCTGATTGAATTGCATCTGTCCACTGAACCTCATAAAGGATTGAACAAAATTTAAATATCAGTTGCATCTAAAGTGTATATAAAGTATTTGAATAAAAGAAAAAATAATTTAGAAATAAATACAGCAAGAGCTGCAAGATTTCTGGGGGGAATTTTTGTAAAGGATCTATTTACCTACGGAAGATTACAGTACAGTTTTAGCTAATTATCCTCAGACATCCTTTTTATTATCTCCTCTTTAATGACAACAAGTGCAGCTGTGTGTGATGGTGTTAATTCTCCCTTTATTCCTGTGAATGTCAACCCTACAGACTTTCTTTGGCTTTCATCCATTTTTTGGTATTCCGTAACTTCTTCAGTGCAGGTTCCCAGATGAAAGGTTCTCCTTTGCCCCTGAGGACTGCAACACAATATTGGAGGTGGAGACAACGGAGGCCTGACAGATCCTGTTCTTTGATCTGCTAGAACTTGTATTGACTTTTCATCCTTCCCCTGCCTCACAAACTACTGGGGTTAGAGAGGAACCACTGAAACAGAGGTATGAAAGCAGGGGTATAGAGTGCTCTATTCAAATGTGCAGAAGCACAGGGGTACACCCTTTATTAAAGGTAGCAATTGCACTAAATAAAAAAAAAACTTTCAGCAAAATAAAAGGAGAGGCTAAATAATTGATCAAGGGGGGAAACCTGTTAAACTGCTGGTGTGCTCAGCCTATGTTGCTGCAAACAGCAGAGGTCTTTGAAAGCAGCTACAAAACCACTTGCCTGTCTTGCTTGAGGTCTTGTTCTTGTACACCTTGTTGTAGCATGTGAACTCCAATAAAATTGTTTTGTTCAATTGATTTTTTTTATAGTTATGTCTTGCTTTGCAAATAAATTAAACAGAAAGTAGCTTGGATTTTAAGAAGTGCACATCTCTCTGCAGGCAACTAGAGCAGAAAATCTTTGTAGTAATTGACCTGCTGAGACTAATTCAAATATTCAGTGGCTCTAATGTCTTTTGCCTTAGTTCACCAAAACCTGAATACAATAGTCTTCAAGGGTAGCTAAAGGAACTGCTCATTTTCCCAGGCCATTATTTTTGGGTAAGGTAGGGAGGCAGGGAGGATAGGGGCAGGAAAAGTGCTGTGCTTGGACAGAGTTCATCCTGAAAACCATTTTCAAGCTTGTTTTCATTGTGAAGCTTTGGGGCAAATCTGTTTTGTGTTTGAGAGCTGCTCTTATATTTGTTTCACCTTCTTAAGAGGAAAAGCCATGCTAGAGCACTTTATCTGGGGTGGCATGCTGCTGGAGGCAGCTATATGTCTCTTCTCTACCTGCTTTTATGTCTTCGCAAACACTGAATAGAACAGTTTTTTAAAACCGTTTCTCCAGGCCTTAAACTCAGTTCTGTTTTTCTCTGTGGCCAACCTTTCTTTCCAAGGGAACTACAGTTGAAACATATCCATTGTCATCTCCACTGGCACAGCTGATGGTTAAAATGTCCACTGCGTGTTCATTTCCCATAGCCTGTTTTCAGGATGTTGCCACCTCCAAAAGCACATGTGAAATGTAGGACAAGCGCAGCTGATGAGACCAGCTCTAGCTCTTGTCAAGGACCTTGTTACCTTGAGTTTGGTGAGCGTTGGACATCTCTCTGGGCATGAACCCCTGTCCTGCCTATCCCCAGTCACTGCTGCTAGCCAAACCATGCGTACCCCTGAAGAGAAGCTTGTGGAGAGATTTGGTAGGTCTCACAGGTGTGTGGCCCCACAGCGCTGGTGTCCCAGACACTAGAACTGTCCATGTTGCATCCGTGGTGGGCACAGGGCCTGGGGGTGTGCTCACCCCCTCAGCCAGCTCAGGACCCCCAACCCTGGCTCTGTGCTGCCTCTGCTCCCACCCAGCATGACTTCTGTGGAGTTTCTGCTCCAGCCTCAGTCTCTGCTCCTCTCCTGTCCTGTCAGCAGCCATCTCTGGCTTTGTTCCGTGGTCTGATCCCAAAATGATTCTCTCTCTCGCCTTATCAGATGCTGGAAGCACAGGCTGTGGCTGGAAGTCTGACTCGGACCTTCTCAGCGCTCTGCCTGCACCACTATATTTTTCAGTGCCAAGACCCACATCTGCAAGATCTGGCCTCTGGGCACCAGTCTGAAAGGTCTGCAAGGCAGCACAGCTGCTGCTAGGGTTGCTTCATGCCAGAGAATAGGTATGATTTCCACTAATACACATTTGAATCCCATGCACTGCATGAAAAGCATATGGGACATGGCTTTCCCTGTGCTTTTGCAGTTGCAAAGTGTCTGGAAACAGAGTTTTTGCACACTGGGGCTGGGTGATTCTATACTGCCAAATCAATTTTGTGTGCCCATGGTTGGCTTTTGTTCTGGCAATAGTGGCTCTTCCAACTTTTAATGGTAAATCACACATCCAGTAGGGACTGTCTCAGACTGAATAATAATATTGTGTCCCAAGACAGTGGCTTCCAATTTGCTAGATATTCACTGCTCCAACAGACTGCAGACAGCCAACCTTTGGTTTCCCACCCTGAAGTCATTTACCACAAGAATTCTGTGTTTTTGAGAACCTCAAATTCCATTTTTTTGCCTGGTCCTGACAAGTCCAGGGTGGGATTTTCCAAATTATTCCTACCTGATATCAGACATGACACAAAGTGAGTATTTTCATCAGGTGAAGGGAGCTAAGTTGAATCATGGAAGAAAGGACAGAAGTGATGTGGAAGGTACAGGAGATGTGGAAAAGATAGCTGACTATGCACCAACTCAACTGTATTTGTAATCAATTTCTCTTTACTATACATGATTTTATTATCTTTGTTTCTCTATTTTTATCCAGTTTCCTATCATGCTTTTTGTTTACCTCAGCTCCCCTTGACCAGCTTTTGATCTGATGGACCAGCATTAGCCACGCCTGGCAATAAAATGAGTTTCACAATGTTTAATGATGTTGAGTTCCTACAAGGGGCCAGCACAAAACACATGTTGTTCACAAAGGTGTCTCCTCCCTGGGACACACAGAGCAGTTCTTCTTGACTCACATGGACTTGTAGGGGGAGAAGGTCCACAGTTTGTTGGTACCCATTCCCACCCCAGCACCACACACCATGTCAAAGTACGACAAGTGAGAGATTTAGGAAGTAACAGAAAGGTGAGGCTATAACACAATTCAATTGTGAGACTAAAAAAAAATGATCAAAGACAGCCATTCGTTCTGCTGCTCATAAATGGTTTCTTATAATTTTCCCTTATTAAGAAATCTCACTTCATTTTTTTATTGTTTTCCCTTGCTTCATGTGAAATCCACAGACACAGTAATCATTCCTTGTTTCCTCCTGTCAGAGAGAACGTGACATACTGAACAATTAAGGCTTTATTGTTCATAATAAGCTATAATGTCTAAAAGAAGAGAAAAAGACTCAATTTTGGAATGGTCTGGAGAGTGAGAAGACTGTCTGGTGTCTCATAGAAACCAGGTCTTAATCAGTAGTAAAGGAAAAGCCTTTTCTTCTTGAGGCCTGTGAAATAAATTTCACTGCTTTTGATTTTCAGCATTAACACTTGCTGAGGGGAGTTAATCTACTTTCTATTGTCCCAACCGGAGATGATTAGTGGTATATCATTAGCGAAAACATTCTTTGCTATTACAAATCCTGTCCTCACTGAACACAATCCTTTCTCAATGAAGCCGGTCTTGGTAGCGCCCGGGTTCAGACTGCCCGCATTGTGGGTCACTCCCAAACCAATTACGAAACTATCACTAGGTGACAGGCTGTGAAAAAACCCTGTACATATATTGGTAATTCTCTGCACCTCGGTACACTTTGTAGGGCTGGCTGCTTCAAAAACACCCCACACATACCCTGAAAGGCCAATTTTGCTTATCGCTCGCTTACTTGAAGACTTGAACAGCTGAACACAGTTGTAACTGTTTAAATGAAGCTATAATGTATGGTATAGAGGAAGTAATATTTCAGTGAACAGATTAGTCCAAAATGTGTTTTTCAGCTCAGTTATGAACATTTGGAGACATGTCTTCCTCTCAATTTGAACATCAAAAGGGGAAAAATTACTAAACTTGAAGCAACCTTGTATGAATGGGAGATGAGATGCAAGTGAACATGTTGCAATAAATAAATACACAGTTTGGGTTCTATAATTTTTCATTGCATTAATTTGTCTGAATATATTTAGATCAGTAATTTAGACTGGAAATTAAGGCTGTTTATGGCAACTGCTGTATGTTGATGGAAATATCGTCTGATGTGCTATATTTTAAAACCATGTCATTGACTTTTGAAAACTGCTTCAAAGTTAAATGCACAAAATTACTTCAACAAAATTATGTTTTACCATACAATTAAAAAATAAAAGATGAAAAGTTAAAGGTCTTGCATATTTTATGCATGAGATTTAATTTTTCTAAGAGCAATTTAACTGACCTGTTACTACTTTTAGAGAAAAACACTGTCTGATGTAGTCAAAATATCTTAGCTAAATCTGGCTTTCTCACCTTTCTCTCTTTAGTTTTTAATTCTGCATTTATTAATATATGCACTAACTTAATATTTCAATTTTTCAGACCCTAATTGAACCATCTTGTGGTTACAGAATAAAAGCAGAGGTCTTAGGAAACGTTTTGGGAGCCCTAAACTAATGTTCCTTTCGTAGCAGAACATACTGAAATTATAGTTTTGGGGTTTTTTTGGTTTTTTTTTTGTAGCACCCATGGACTGCTTCAGACCTAAAGCATCCCTTGCCTGTGCACCCACATCTGGATGGCCTTTGTACTCCCGACTGGCTACCCATTTCATCAAGAGTGACCCCAGAACCTTCACAAAAATCTTTGCTTCTTGGAGAGGCCAGTGTTAGTGCCAGTTTTATCCACATCAGAGATGGGTAGCGCAGAAATGAGTGAAGCTTTGCCAACCTCCTGGGTGTCCAGAGCAATTAGTGGAAACAAACTATCACTTCCTACCAGGATATGCTACCTCAAGAACTGTTGCTCAGCCTCAGGAGAAGACAGACAGGTTTTGCCGGCTCCTAGAGATGAGTAGTAGAGGGGAGGGAATGAGGAGACAGGTAGCAGGGATACTGGCTCCTGCAGTTCTTGATGCTGGAAACCAGCAGGCTCCAAACATTGCCCAAGGTGGCAAAGGGGAGATTCTGGCAGGGAGGCTGAGATTGCCTTCAAAAGGAAGAGCAAGAAGATGGATACTTGAGAGTAGAGAAGGAATCTGAGCACAGGTAGTTGGGGAAGGAAGCCGAACTATTTTATTATTCCTACTATTGTAGGAATTATTCCTACTATTTATTATTCCTACTATTGTAGGAATAATAAAATACTCAGAAGGAAATTTCAGTAGTTGTAAAATTAAATGCTGTTTTTAAAGTAACAAGTAAGGCCTCGGCATGCTTAAAAAATCATTTCACTGGGAGAGAAGGGTGGAATGGAGAAAGTAAATTTTCATTAAATACAGAGACACCTCTCATCCTGTATTTTCAATTGTTGACTCTGAAGGGGTGCTCAGAAGAAAATGAAAACCTGAATAACTCTGTCAATACTTCCTGAATCTGCAGCTCCCCTTTCTAATTGAAAATCATGCGTGGCAAAGCCCCTGGCTGACAGGCAGCATTTGGAGCTACAGCCACTGATTCTGAGTGTCCCTGCTCTTGATTGCCTCTTCTGAGACACCTTACACGGTGCAATAAAAATAAATACATAAATAGGCAGGAATGCTAGGTGCTTGCAGATCCACAAGCTGCAGTTGTGTGACTACTGCACTGTTTGTAAAGACACTATTTGTAATTGTTGACCATTATGATGAGCACCACAGTATTTTTAAAGAGAAAAATGAAGGGATCACTGCAGGCTATTAACAACTATGCCATGTGTTTCCAGCCAGTTCAAGTTTAATGGAGACATTGTTCTTCATCCTAAAGATTTGCTGAATTTTTTTTATAGTGAGAAGTCATCTATATATTTATTTCCCCCCTTGTTTTACATTTAAAGACATTTAAAAATTACTGGAACCTGTTTAAACTGTGGTTTGATTACAATAATATGGAGAACTAGTGCTTTGAAAACCCACAGGAGTGAAGCATTGCTTTCTCACAGATTAAACTGTCGGATTCTACCCCCTGTACTTAAAAGCAGCCATATTACACAATTCCTTCCACAAACTGCATTTTAAAAGCATTTGGAGCTCCCTTAAGCCATGATATTCTGGCTGAAAGGTTGTTCCAACAGTTCAGTTTTATTTAGGTCTTCCTTCTAATCCTTAGAACTAGGTTTAGATCTTCCTTCAAATATCTAGGATGTGAGCAATTAATACTCGCTTGTTTTTGTGTCAATTTACTTTGTGACTTGGTAGTTCTGTTCCCTTCCTGTTGTTTGTCACTGAGTCACATCCCCTCTAAGCCGTTGGTCTAATTACCAAGCCAATTATTTCTGGTGTGATAACCTGGGCTTCCCGAGTCATCCAAGCCATTTCCTCCGCATCCACCTGGGTTAAGAGTGGTGGTGCTGAGGACCCAGTGCCCACGTATTTAGGAGATTCCCATTTTGGTCTTCATCTAGTCTCTTTCCATGAGCTGAATACCCACCAGCAGTTGGTGCACTTTAAATTTTCCTCTGCAGTCTATGTTCCAGGTTAGTTTCTCCTGCATGAATCTGGTGCCTGGGCTCTGTGACCACCCCATAGTGTGAACCAAGGTGTCATCAGCAGTGATTCACTTAAAAAAACAACCTCCTGGTCCAGACAGAAAAGCTGCTGTAGGCAATCCCGAACAACACCGTGGGACTTCCCTGAGGAATTGGGATTTATTCCAGTACCTTTTTCCAAAGCTTTTTTCACTCTGTACACTGAGGGTCACCTGTGATAATTGGTTGTTGTCCTCCACCGCTATCCATTATAGTAAGCACTACAGGGTTGGGTTTTTTTATGGAGAGGAAAATGTAGAGATGACTGTAGGCAATTAACAAATATGCCACTTTTGCTACCCTAAATGTCTTGATATTATTTTTTTTCTCATAAGATAAGTCAATTAAAAGAAAATTCATTTTCAGTAGGAAGCAATTATTTTTTTTAATTATCAATAAAAGGAGTGATCATTTACACATTTAAAATAAATGTGTATCTGAGTTTTTGTTTCAATAGTTTCTCTGTATTTTTTTGGCTATTCCAAAATGGCGTGATTTTACTAGGATCTAAATGTGTTGAAAGGCACATTAACCAAGAGAGGGGAAAAAAAAGAGCTATATATAGTTTTACTGTCCCTTTAGGGAACCATTGCTTGAGCTTCATTAATATGCATTTTAGCACAATCTAATTTACTCATATGGCTGGCCCCAGGTGTTTGGAAAGGCAACCAGAGGAAAATCAGATCATACTAAAATTAGAGACAAGAAATATTGAATGCCTTCCCTTTTAGGTCCTTGAAAGGCACATATTAATTATAACTGGATGAATTTATGAAAACTAATACCGTGAACAGCTCCAATAGTAATTATTTTTGAAAACTGATCTCTACCAATAGATGTATTCTGATCAAATTGCACATAGCATATTCTGTTAAAGAAAATATGTACATACTGCCTCCTCAAAACATGAAATTTTTAGTGCATTTCCCCCATTACACTCTTCTGATATATATTTATTAATTGAAAACCACAATACAAAGCTTCATTTAATGTGTGGCAAATGGGGCAGAGTGTTAGATTTGGGTGGATCTGCTTTGTCCTTCTGTGAAGAGTGCATCTCTGATGGGTTGCAAAAAGTCAATGCCAGCAACACCGGGGAGGGAAAAGTGAAAAGGTGTTGGGGAAAATGCTTTAAAAACTCTTTCTGTATGGTCCGATTAAGCTGTCTGTGCTTTCACAAAGTCAATGGGAGGCTTTGGCAAGCAAGTGTTCACAGCTGGTCTCTGAAC
>NW_009734971.1:0-6770 GCF_000703405.1 Apaloderma vittatum | reverse complement strand
TGGTGCAGTAACGGGGCTTTATATATTAATTTCCTAAGTGTCGTCTTGATTTGCAGCAGGAAGCGTAGACAAAACAATGTCAAACACGTCAGCCCTGAAGGTGCCTTTGGAGCAGCGCTCAGTGCTCTGCCCTTGCCCGGGTGCTCTGAACTCTTCAACTCGGGAGGTGCTTGCCTGGGGAAGAGACTATTTCAGAATAAGTCTGTAGGGCTGGAACAGCCTGATTTGCAGAGGTAGCAGACTACTGAGGGATGCATATGTTACGGAAACACTTAGTCATCTCAATTGAGATCGTAATCTGAAATATCTGACCTTCCTATGATTCAAAAATAGTGAGGTGTCAGCAGAGAGGGCGGTAACCGCGCGGATAGTAGGACAGGGACCCGTATGACCTATGCTTGGAGAAGCAGTGCCGACTAACACGGTGGCTCCACCCGGCTGTTGCTACGCAGGAGATATCTACAAGGCTTTGGAGGAGCTCAGCTCTCTGCAGGCTTCATGCATTTCCCCACAGGGTGCTCTGAAGAGTTTCAGTCCTCTTGCTAGAAATGTGGTAAGAGATCCTGTTGTTTCAGCTTGGAGTCAAGTTTGCTTATTCATAAAGAAGTGAGGTAAGTTCTGTTTCAGACAGGGTGTGATTTCAGGAGAAACCACACTGAAGTGTACTTACATGCAAATCTTTGGATGTTTGTCAGATATACCGTTCATTGCACCTCAGTGAAGCGCTGTGGACAGACATTACTTTGATGTGATAAGCAGGGTGACATTAAAGGTGAATACTCGAGTGCACTATTAAGATGGAGTTTAAAATGTACTTACAGAAAGGAGCAGAGTTTCCACAGAGGGTGCCATTTAAGAATAGTCCATCTAAAGAACATTCGCCTAAAGCAAAACATCAAAGACAGGATAGGAAATATGTTTTAGGACACGACTCTGGAAAGAAATCAAAGACATATGAATTTCATTAAATCGCCAAGAAGTTTAAGAAGAAGTAGATTCAAAATGTACATGAAAAACGTTGCAGTAAGTGAAAAAGGAAAAGAAAATATTCAGTGACTGGAGAAAAAAATAGCAAAGAAGGCAACAAAAGAAAAGGATAATTAGAAGTACCTTTTTTGAAGATATGCTGGTAGATGGAAAAACATACACATGGGAAGCAGATTTTGCTCATATCTAACCACAAAACCAAACAAAGGCTGTTCTGACAACCAGCCTGTGCCTAAATATGATTCTTCAACCTTGCCAAACTAATTATGGGACCCTTTATTGAAAAAAGAAAAAAAAGATGGTCAATGCCTTCTCCTCTCTGTACTCACTGTTTCTCCTAGACTGAACTCATGAGCAAGTTTACAGGAATGAAAACATCGCCTTTAGTTGTTTAACTACCTGTTAGCAAAAGGATATACTTTTGCAATATGACAATAAATCACCCTCCTCCGAGTGTCTCAGCAACGTTGCTGCATTTGTAGAAATGATCGGGGATCTTAATGAGAAGTAGTTTTCCTCTGCCCTGGCACCCGCGTGTGACTGTGACCCAGGGCTGCAGCTCCTGGAGTTAAAACCCCAGCAGAGAGAAGGACCTGGGAAGGGAAGCCAGCAGATATCTTGGTGCCTGCCTGCAGCATTCCTGGAGACCAGGCTCTCAGCAAAAGGGACTGAGCAAAGGCAGAGCCCTGTTAAGTGCCTTTGTACCCTCTGCCTGCAAACTGACAGTGAGACCCTTCCCCTTGGCTGGCTGCGGTCATGCCTCTGTGCCCAGGCTGCAGCGTGTGATGGGGGGAGCAGTGAGGAAGGTGAAGGAGAATGGCTATGGGGGTGAGAAGAGACAGGCTGAGGGCTAGAAATAGTGACTGGTTAGTGACAAGGTTATTGCTTCAATCCCAGAGACAAAAAAGCTTTTTCCGGTGTACGGGCTTCCAGCATGCTTGAAGTTGGAACAACTGCAGCGTAACACTGACTCCACTGGATTTCCTGCTCAGGTCACCCCTTTCTCACTTAAATTACTTTGTCTGTATCACACATTCGAATGCTTATTTATCTGTTCTTAGAGCCAGTACTCTTTTTCACCTCAGTTGAAAGCAGGGAGTTAGCATTGCACATGCTCGAGCTAACGCTGCTTCAGGACTCAGTGGACGTGGTGAGCAGGACATCTCACGGGACAGAGTTGTCTTCTTCCTGGCTGTTCTGTTCAGTTGGGTGCTGCTGGGCTTCCTCAGTGCTTCTTTGTTCAACACTGACAGTTAAAATGCTGCAAATGCTGTAAGAAAATACATGAGCAATGTTAATTGTATCCATTTCACATGACATTTTGCTGAAAAATGTCACAGAACAACAAGGTTATCATCCAAATTATATTCTATGTGTCTTCATTACAGTTAGTTATGTGGTGTGGATATGTGTGTTTTTGCACAGATTAGATCCACTAATAAGTACTTTTACCCAAGCGTGTGTTCACAGTTATTGGGTCGGGGGGGCTGCATGCATAAAACCCCAGATGAATCGGATCATGAATCTGCTTAATCTGGGGTTTGTGCCTGAATTGTACCATATTTAAACCTGGGTTGTACATATTTACTGCTTGGATAAGACATTGTCTGTCTGGAGTTAACTGTGTATCTTGGCATATTAACTGAGTGATTTTGCTGCAAAGCTGAGAAAAGAGAATTTGTTGGGTTCTTGACATCATTGGCCCTGAGGAACCTATGCAAATTTACATCCATAAATAAACTATGCAATTGTTATTATTAGCTAGTCATGCTTCATTGAAGTCTAAAATTCCCTGCTTGTCACATGCCAATATGCCGTAAATGGATATTACTGTGCTCAGCTGTAAACTTTGTGTCCAATGCATCTTTGCAGAGAACATTTCTGCCCTTGATTTATCCTGGAGATGTTGCGGGTCAGTCTGGAAGTTCCTCAGGCATCTAAACACAAGTAACTACTTCACTTGGGGACATGAAGAACCCATTTTCTGATGAACAAATATTGCAATCCAGTGTTTGGATGCCTTTCCACCTCAGAAGTTCACCCCTTACATGTGCTCTGAGAATCCTAACACCTAGAGAAATAGGTCATCTAACCCTCTGCTCACCCCAGGCTGGATCAGTTTGAATCTGCATCTGACCTGTTCCTCAAGACTTGTGGTGAAGAACACTCTACTGTTTCTTCAGGTGAGCTCCTCTAGTGCATAATTACCTTGCTGCAAGAAAATGGGCCTTACTATCTAGCTTAACTATCCGTTCTTTGATTAAAGGCTACTATTCTTGTCTTATCACCACAGACAGAGATAACAGATCCTTCTTACTCAGCAGCAGTCAGTCTTTGAGGTACCCAAATTTCTGATCATGACCTCCATCACCAGTATGTAACTACTTCATAACCTTCTCTGTAAGTTCTGGATTTTAGCCCTTGCATAATTCTCATTGTTATTTGTGTTTTCTCTGTTTGGTTCATGCCATTCACAAAATGTGGTGCCAATAACTCCACAGGGCACCAAGCAGCCCAGTTTAGGGCACCCCAGTATTGAATGCTTGAGACAAAATCCAGAGGCTTTGCAGGCAATATCACTGTTTAATTCATTAGTTGACAAGGTTGTACTTAGACCTGATATTTAGGAGTGCTTACCCAGGAACATGAAACTGATTTCTACCCTTTGCTGAGCCTCTTGGTGTTTGGATCCACACTATCCCTGTTGCAGGAAAATGCTTTGGTGTTCAGCTGGCTTAGGTAGCTCTGCCACCAGTTGTAGTTGATCCACTCTGCAGCTAGAAAAAGATTTACTTGGGCAGGGATAAAAAACCTCAAGAGGGAGAAATGCAACCAAATTGTTATGACATTGGGATGGGAATGGCAGGCATCATTCTTCTGTATTATCATTGTCAATCTACTCCAGAAAGCTGTAATGCAGGGCAAAGTCTAACAGGGCAGAAAGTGTTGCAACGGTTTACTCTTCTATGTCAGGCAGGGACAGGAGTGATGTGTTCAGATTCATTTGTACAATTATTCTGATTTCACATCACTAGGGCCAGGCACGCCTCCATTTCATGGGAGCTGCAACAGGTATGATTCATCTAAAAAAATAAAATTCAAGCATAAAAAGCTCATGCATAGGTACTTACAGGATGAAGACAAGAGCCTTAGTCATAATGTATTCAGTAGGATCACGTAACTGGAACCACTTTTTTTTTTTTTTCCCAGAACAGCAGCTTTGGAATAAGAGATCACTGAATAAAAATTTCCATTTGAGGCGGTGGAAAATTATGTCACTTATATTGTGTACGTATATATAGGTAGGGACACGTGTGTGTCTGAAAGAGAGACCTGAATTCTAACCTGAATTAAAATGTTAAAAATAGTAGGATCCTGTTTAGCAGAGGTGACATAAGAGCCCTCCTTAGCCTCCCAGTAATGCATGCTCTTCTTTAATGGCAGACTGCTCTATTTGGATCACCAGTACATCATCGTGCATTACAGTGCTTCGTATCTCGCTCTCCTTTCATTCCTCAGACATACGACTGTATCATCCTGTCTTTTGGGTCAGTCACGCTGCTTTTGCACATCATCCTTCTGTACTCAGCTAAGATGATTTATTCATGACAAGTGGAGGAATTACATGTTCAGTGTGGGTATGGAGTGTGACTTACCAACACAGTGCCCTTGTGAAAACTCATGTTACCGATCTGTGTAATGTAACAAATAAAACACAGTTGATTTGACGGCAGGATAAACAAAATATTTACGTCTTCCTTTCAGCTAGTGAGGTTCAGGATGATGATTACTTTTTCTTTAAAATCTGGAATTTCTCTCATTTTAGCCGCAGTGGCATTGCTTGATGGAAGTGAGGTCAGATGTGCACAAGAAATGACAACTCGTAAGTGAAAAAAAGTTGCAAAGCAGTGTTTATAAATTAGTTTAGCCACCATTAAAGTGATTTTAACTATCTAAGATCATTTTGGTACCAATCACTTTTCATAAAGCTGAGTGCCTGGATCATAATGGGTCTTCTGTTATCAAAATTTCTACCACGTTTGCCAGGATTTTGGACGCACAGAGAGTGTTGGGCTCCGCTGCTGCGTGTCTGGGCAGCAGGTCGTGAGGGATGGTCTGGTGAGGATCGCAGCAGGTAAGGAGGTTCTGTCTCCAATGGTGGGAAAAGAAAAACCTTGAAAGTAAAAGTGAGTTAGTAGATGTTAAGGTCTTTTTATGCAACCAGGTGATGTAAACTGCCCCAGGTGAGAAGAAAATCCAGGTTTCATTTTCCCAGCATACCACTGTTTTTGCATATGAAACTGGGAGAATCACTGGCCTCCTTTAGGCTGCAGCTCACTATTTTTGGATTTATGATGCTGCAGCATCCTGGCCTGAGAAAAATCAGCACCATTTGTGAGGTGTTTATATAGCGGTGGGCTCCATGAAAGGGACGTATATAAACCAGAAATATTATTTCTTTCACAAAATATTTATTCAAATAAACATTTTTCTGCAGTCTTCTCAATATTATGCAGATTTAACAATAGCTGGTTTATTCAGTTGAACTGGCAGATGTATAACTAAAAGTAAAGAGAAGAGGTCTCAGAACATGACAAAAACTTTAACAGCATTTCCATTGCCCGAATGAGCTGAGAATCTGCCATTATGCCTCTAACCCATGTCAACCAACAGAAACAAAGTGAAGGAAGATGCTGTCCCACACCTGGGATAGAGAAATTTGCCACCAGAGGGAGTCGTGGGAATACAGTACAAGTGGTTGTATTGGCACAGGAGAGGTCATTCGGTATTTTAGCCATAAGGCTTAACCATTAAAATCTTCTCTTTGGCCACAGCTCATTTTCTACCAATTCAAAACTCAATGAAAATCAGCTTAAAAGTTTGGCTTTTGGCTGAGCGTGCCCAGCTGCAAAATTTCCTTGCTAAAAATGCTACCTTGGTGCTTCAGACTCAACCTTCATAATTTGTGCAAAATATGCGCTTGCTCAATAAAACAAAATTGTTAAGTAAGGCACTCAAATCTTATGCTTAAAAATAAAACTCTGGGACTGAAAATCAAGACGTGCTTTAACTACCGTGTACAGTTTCCCTGAATTAGTATAAAAATCGTCATAATCTGAAATTTTCCTGGCAACTGCTTTACTGGAGATAAAGCAGATTACATCTGATTGCTGTAATGACTCTGCAATGCTGATAGCAGAATGAGCTAGAGAGCATCACGCAACAAATACTTTGGCTCTGGAGATGAGTAGAGGGTGGAAGAAATACAGTGGTGTTGTTAGAGAATTATTCTTTTGACTAGATCCAATGTTTAAAGAGGTATGGGATCTATGCCAAATAATACTGAAATCCTTCATGCTGCCAGTATGGTTTGAAAGTGCCTTACAAGAAGCAAGAACAGAAGCTAGTATGATCTCTGAGCAAGAAAAAAAGGTTCTTTAGAGACGTCTGTCCAGTTCCATGCCCTCTGTGGTCGTATGGGCTACACTTTAACTCCCAGCATTTCTGATATGTCCTTTAGTGTGGAAATGCATGCACATCCCTCCCTGAAGCAACAAACAAATTAAAATTTTAGGAACCTATTCAATGCTTGTTAATAAGCAGATTCCCATAGCCGCACAGGGTTAAACACTGTATGGCAGAAAACAAACAGCAGGCTGAGAAAGAACCCAAATAGCTGAGAAATGGCAATTTTAAGCCCTGAGGGTGCCCACAGATCTCCCACAATGCTATGTGGCAGGGAAGGGGTGGTATATATACATATAAAATAATATATTTTATAT
>NW_009734970.1:0-15436 GCF_000703405.1 Apaloderma vittatum | reverse complement strand
TCGGGCAGGGCTACCGGCAAACCCGCGCCGGGGCGGGCGGCTGAAAAGAGCACAGCTCACCGCCCTGTTCTTGCTCTTCTCCTGCCTGTTTTGCCCCTTTGGGCCAGCGCGGGCACAAGGCTGGCGCAGAGGCAGAGTCCATGTTCGTGGTGACTCATTCCTAAACTCAGAGGGGATCGAACCGCTCCATAGCGCTGCTTTGCCCAGGAGCCGTTAATACCAGAACCCACTTCCCTGTTCAGCTGAGCTCCTCAGAGGGAGGCTCCACTGAGCCCCAAAAGCCACTAAACTAACCAAGGAGAAAGTGGATTTGGTGTTTGTTAGGAAACTACTTGAAGACAGATGTCTTGCAGTGCGCAGATGTCTCTTTGCCCAGGTTTCCACTACCAACACCTCAACACATTGTGATTCGACCTGGGAGAGCAACAGCTCCAGTGGGAGATCAGAAGATCCGTCACCTCTGCTGTGGCAACCCAGCATAGCCGCGCCCTTGCCACATCCCTGTTTGTCACCCAGGACCTGGGTGGGGTTATGAAGCCACTTCCCACAGACTCATAAAAAAGCTGAGTAGCGACTCCTAATCCGCTAAATTATGGGATTAAAACTGTTGACACTGGAGTGGAAGGCGACTGCTTTCACCCTTGGTCATCATTCCCCCTTGCTGATCCTGAGTCTCGTTCTAAATCTGTGCTGAGTCCAACCAGCACCGCTCAGGTGACTGCTGCAAAAAACACAGACGTTACCCTTCACAGCCAGCATCCGCCTCCTCTCTTGAGCCAGGTGTTCCTGGACTCCAGCAGACGGGAAGGATGAGGAAGGCTGTGGCACTGCTCCTCCTCCTCCCCTGCCTGCAGAGACCAACGCTGCAGCCGCCTGGTTCTCGCCGTGCCTGGGGCTCTGTGGTGATCACAGGCTGAAGCTTGACAATCGGATCTGTGGAGAACTTGCTCAGATTTTAAGCTACTGGGACTCACCACGGCTTTAACACAAAGCTCCTCTGCTCCCTGCCCACGCCCTCCCCACTCCCGTACCTTTGGAAACATCCAGACTAGGCCAGTGTTAATAGCTGAGGTCTTTATTTAAAGTTTTTTATATACAGTAAAAGTGTCACAGATCAATCTGCGACAACCAGACAAGACAAATGTAAATCTCTCTCAACAATTAGCAGCTTAAGATCTATAAACTACAGTGTTACGTTCACAAGTGTCATTTCTGTACTTTTCAACCCGTGCAAGTGAGTTTTTCTCTTTATTTTTTTACACTTTTAAAACACACTTACAGCTAAGTCAACTGCCTACTACTATACCACCTGGCATACACACAACACAGACACACAGGGTTTTTAACTCTTTAGCCACATTCAGAAATCACTCAAAAACTGGCAAAACTACCCAATCTTGAACCCTTTGTAGCTTGGCTTCTTTTGTTACAATGCTGCTTTTTTAATTAAAAAAAAATGCATATTTTCAAAGCTGAAAGACAGTGCTTTTCTGTCCCAGTGCAACATGTACAGAAGTCAACACTTTTTTCTGATCAGACCCTAAGAACTCATGGGATTGAAATAAGCCAATGAAATAACTGCTGTGAGCATGCTGAGTATCATTAATGTAAACTAATGAGGCTGAGAGAAAAAGAGAACTTCATAAAATTTAAAATGGTACTTTTTTTTGCATCAATATTTGCTTTCTTCTTTACATCAAGAAAGCAAATGGGGAAAGAGATGAACTTCATTTGAACCATGGAACTTCAATGAAGAGCTGCTGCTTTTTGAACTAACACAGTCCGTAACAATCTTCCCTTTTTATATGCCAAGTTGATATGTACTAAACATATCTAAGAAATTTCAGAATTGCTTCAACTCTGAATGTGAAATGTTTTGGGAAAAATTCTGCAACTCAGAGACGGTCACTAAGAAGTTTGTGTCCGTACGGAAGGCTCACGAAAGGTACTCGCACGCACACTCACACCCACGACGGGAACAGCCTCCTACGCGTCACTCAGAAATGCTTCACCGAGAAAGCAAACACAACCACTGACAAGGAAAGGGAGCCTTAAAGCTAGAATCACATTTCCAACAATATAATCATTGTTACCAGAAATCATTACAGACCTTCAAAC
Organism: Apaloderma vittatum; assembly: GCF_000703405.1. Taxonomy (NCBI): domain Eukaryota; kingdom Metazoa; phylum Chordata; class Aves; order Trogoniformes; family Trogonidae; genus Apaloderma; species Apaloderma vittatum. The sequence goes on along the minus strand of NW_009734970.1, from coordinate 13,318 downwards.
TGAAGAGGGAGGAAACCCCCAAAACGTTCTGCTAACACAAAAGGCAAAACACGTGGCAGTTGTGTCAGGATATGAAAAGTGGATGCAGCATCATACACGGCATTACTGCAGACAACTTTCTGGAATGGAAGAAACTGCCGAGAGAGAAAAAGACAGACAAATGGACGTAGTCCAGAACCACATGTACGTAGCCTCCACCAAACAGCTGTGAGGTGGCAAGTTTCTACTGAGCCTGTGCCTTCTAGCAAATTAGCAACAGCATTTACTGAAGACGACGCGGAGGTGAGACACTAAAAGGAAGCGGGATATAAAGAAGAGGGACAAACGTTTCCTTGAAATACTACGGACAAGTGGCACCGAGTGTCTGGACCCATTGGCTTTCGACTCCTTCATGCTTTGACCACATGACACCTACCACAAGCAATTCTAGTGTGATCAAAACCAAGCAAAACAAGAGGTGTAAAGGCTGGGTTTCAGAAATAAAGGCAACAAAGATTTTCAGACGCGTGCCAAATCAGTTCTCACCATCGCTGGCACCTTGTTTCTGACAAAAACTACGTAACGGGAAGGCAGGAGTTGCCCACGTAATTCACGTCCACCAGAGAAGGGCAGAAAACAGAACGGTCTGACTGAGCTAGAAACACAGTCGAGGGAGGGAACGTTCGTGCCATCGTCACTCTGCCTGCAACTCTGCAGAAAGCATGATTTTTTTTGGCTTGAGTCAGTTGCAATTGGCAATTTGTGTCTGAAGTAGGACAGGAGCAGATTAGTGCACGTGGTGACAGAGAGGTGTGCTGGGATCCCTGGGGGGTACCTGAGTTTCCTGTGACCACGGGAAAAGTCGACAGAATTTCTGAAGGAAGGAGGATGCTTGGATGGCAGAGGGCTGACCTCCGCTGGCAACAGAAGACCCCCAAGGCCGTTACCCTAGTCCGAGGGAACTGCTCAGAACCCAGAATGTGTCACAGCACCAAGTCCTAGGCTTCTGTGCACAAATACGATGGGCAAGGACGTATGTGCATGATTTCAACTGGTTTAGGTCACTTGGGCAACATTTGGTTCCTAGAGGAAACCTACGCCTGGAAGGAAGGAAACCAGTAAGATCTAACTGGATACCATACAGGAGTTTGAAAGAGAATCCTGGAGTCTTTTTGGATTTTGTGGAGATGAAAGTTAAATCTTGGCTTTGTTCTGGTAAAGGGACGCCAGTTAAAATCCAGCCTAGAGCGAAGGCAGATCCCGTGGCCATGAAGCCTGTGAGGTCACCAGCCACAGCACATCGCCAGGGCTTGTGAGCTGTGCTCCAAGCCCAAGTTGCCTTCAGAGCTTCCAAGAGGTGCCTACGCCACGTTCTTGAACGAAGCAGAGGACGCTCCCTATGGCACAGCACACGGGCACAGAGACGATCTCAACACAGACACACAGAGCCTGACAGGACGGAAACTTTGGTTTCAGTTTTTAGGGGTTTATTTAAAAATTAAATCAGAGATATTTCTGAGACAACCATTCACGGAAGTGGACTGCTGATTCGGTATTTCTTTCCTTAAAAGAATCTGTCTTTGCCCTGGGAAGGGATTAAAAGAAATTCCTTGTTCTTATCCTGAGGCCAGGAATGAGAGATGACGTGCAAATGAGAAATAGAAACATACTCTCCTTCACATCTGAAAAAAGAAAAAAAAAAACCACAAAAGCCCTGCATGACAAAAATGTGTAGAGAAGATAGAAGTTTTACGTGATGCTGCATCACTACGCTCAGGAGGAGAGATAAACGGCGTATGAACAGCGCTGCGTTCCAGACAGGCTGCCCCTAGAAACTACTCTGTGCCCTCCTCAAAACTACTTCAGGACAAGACGGCTCACAATTATTCACGCATTTCTTCATTTAAAAACACCACTTCTTTATTTAAAAGGAAAAAAAAAAAGTAACGACCCTCCCAACCCCTTCCAAAGAAACCCCCAATAATAATAATAATAATTATAATAAAAAATCCTATTAGAAACAATAAGGAAGCACTGAGAGTTTGAGTATTACACTCTTCAAGTATGCTGTTCGGATTTTTTTTAGATCTGTGAATATACATATATAAAAAAAACCTTAAAAGTGCGACCAAGGGCTTCTGCTTAAAGATAAGTATTTCACGGACTACTTCAAATACTGTAGCACAGCGGTGCAGGCGGCAGGAGGCTCCCACTCCCCGCGCGCAGCAACGCCAGCCAGCCCGACCGAGTCACCCGGGGTCTGGTTAGCGCAGACGGCGAACCCAGGTGCTGAGCTGGGAACAAGATCCACGCGTCACTGTTTTTCTCTTGTTAAGGAAAGAAACCACTTTGAACACATACATCCGGACATGGAATGTGAGCAGACTTCACAGTAAAAGTTTAGTGTTACGGGTTTGCTGTGGTACCATCGCTCAAGGCTGCGCACTAGATTTAGCTTTGCTCATCTTAAGCTAACCACGTTCTCTTCTTCCTGACGAGTTTAGTACAGTAGTTCAAGCCACAATTTAAACTGCCCATTGGTATGCTCCGAATTTCTGTATTTTATTTATTTCTTTTGTACACTTCAAAGAATCTTAAGATTTGCATCCAAAGAGAACCATGCTACATAAAAATTATCCAGGATTCTCGCCAAAAAGAGTTCTTGAATAAAATCTAAAAAATACTATTGCAATGCATCTCGCAGAGAAAAAACGTTATTCTAAATGTAAACAAATTCACTCGGACACTTTAAAACTTCAGCGGAGTAGTTGCTGACTTATCTTTGCCACGCTTGCTCACCGAGCACGCCAGGAGAAGGGCGACGCCGCCAGTTCCTGCCACCATCATCTGGGAGGGGACAAGAACCGTTCCAAGTAGCTGGAGATGGCGTCCCAGTGCTTCCACAAAAAGGCAATGAAAACCACTATAAGTAAAGTGCTGAACGTCCTATTGCGAGTCTTCATGAGGGGCACGACGCAGTTGGCCACGGTGGAGACAAAGACGAGGAGGACGGCCATGACGGCCAGGAGGATGTTGATTAACTTCCCCAGCAGGTTCCTGGCCGTGGCGTTCTCCAGCCCCTCCAGCTGCACCACTTGCTGCTGCTGCTGCTGCAGCTCCATCTTGGAGATGCGGGTCTGGCACGCCTCCAGGGCCTCCTGTCGGCAAGAACACACCACTGGGTCACCGCACCCCACGGGCCTGCCCCACAGGCACAGGGTCCACGGCTCCGCCTCCCCCACCTGCCGGGAGCAGGGCAACCCTCCCCACGCCTTGTGCGCTTCCCACAGGACGTGAGTCACCACGGCGATGGGTCACCACATGGATGGTGGGTCACCATGCGGCTGACGATGGGTCACCGTGCTAACGAGTGACCACAGTGATGTCACATCAGGCAGCAGGAGCAGAGGAACCTGCACTACTCCCACAAACGGGGGCGAGGAGCTCCTCGCTAACAAGGTGCTGCTGTCTGTCACACATCGCGTCACCTCACGGACACTGGGAGGTGCGACACAGAGGTGACAGGCTGGGGAGGAGCTGGGCCTTGTTAAAGCACTTCAGCTGCCACCTCGCCCCCACAGCGTGCTGTCCCTCACATGGTGCAATGGTCACCCCAGACCTTACCATCCCTCCTGCCCAGCCAAGGGGCCCAGAGGGAGGAGGACGCCGACGGCCTTCAGACGGCCTCTGTCCAGAAAGTGGGGGCTACCCCTGAGACACACTCACCTCAGCTCTGGTTCTAGGAAACCACTGAGGGGACAAAGGTGCTGTGTCTCGCCAGCACTCCTCCTCCTCTCCTGGGAGGAGGCCACTTTCTCTGCAGCGGCTCGTGCTTGCCCAACCCCTCTGTGAGCCCATTCACTTCTCATGCCGGCCTGACAGAGAACTAAGTGAAGGAAAGCAGCAAACCAAAAAGGCTGGGCTGCATCCTGCTCACTGAGGGAGCTGAATGAGCTCAGGGAAAGGTTTGAGAGCACCAAGGCTGGGACTGCACAGCTGCCTCCGCAGGAGGAAGACCTTCTCCTGTGGCATCGGCACAGCTCCAGGGGATGTGGCAAGCGCAGGAGAAAGGAGATGTCTAGGAGAAGGGTAAAGAGCATGAGATTTATGAAATGCCTCTGGGAAGAGGCAAAGCACATGGAAGGAGAAGGCTATTCTGTACAAAACCAACATCTCTAAAGCACCACTGATTTGGGCGTGGCTGTTTTCAGACCTTTTCACAATGCTGAACCTCAAGTGAACCAACCCAACCTGCAGCACAACACTGATCACAGGCAGTGGGTGGGCTGGGCAGAAGGGAGAGAGGTTTAAGGAAATTACCGCGATGAGAAATTCCTGCTCCGTTAATCCTCCCCCAGAGTTGCTTTTCTCAGACATTAAAGCCAGCTTTGGGTAAAATCTAGAAGTCTGCAGCAAGCAGCAGTCTCTCTCAGACTGACACTGGAAAAGGAATTAGGACACTGTTCCTCTGCAACATCAGCCCATGCTCTTAACTCAATGCTTACTTCTTCCCCAGCAATGCTGAGGAACAGTCTGTCCCAATTTGCAAGTTTACACTGAAAGTGCTGAATCATAAAATGAAGGCTAAAAGAAGCTATTGAGAAATCTCCACCTCAGTTTAAGGTCCCAACCTTACCTCTTCCTGCCATGTTAAATTACAGAGGAGAACAACACCTTGTACCATTCCCCCAGCAGAGAGGGAATGTCTCCTCTGTCAGAGGCCACGGCACCACTGTCCAGACACTGATTATTTCAAACCTGAACTTAAAGGTCACCGTCACCTGTTACATTTCTCTGTCATTGCATCACGCCTGCGAAGGTCAATTAAACATGAGGGGTTCTCCTCAGTTATGGTCCCTGAAAGCACAGGGTAACGCCACTCAGCCCCCTCCAGCAGCGAGTGGAAGGACGCTGGCACGGCTGGACCTGCAGCTGGATCTACAATCCTGCTCCGTCCCCAGGGGAAATCACCTGCTGAAGCGGCTTGCGGGGAGGCAAGAGGGAGAACTTTGACCCACAATTCTCCGCTTACGCTATCAATATCTCATGTCAGCGATCAGAACTGAGATGCCTGCTAAAACTAGCACGACGGGTATTTAAAATGAGTGATAGACCTGTTTCTGAATAGGTCTGTCTTTATAAGGTTTAGTGGCTGCTCAGGTCACTTCTCAGGTCTTTTGCTCCGAGGAAGGCCCTCTGACTTCATAATTGGCTTCCATAGCTTTGGTCTTTTACATACTGAAAATCTCTTTGAAAAATATCTCCTTGTTTGGGTAAACTCAACAGAAAGAATTGTTTCCTGACTCAGGACAGCGGGTACACAAACCCATTTTTCTCTAGACATATGTGACCACTGCTCTAAAATCAGTGGCACAGGAACACACCCTAGGGTCTGTTTACTGGGAACACTACTGTAAAAAAAGTGCTCAGGCCATGGCCCTTTAGTTTCTAACACTCTACAAAACCCTGTACGAAAAGTGGATCCAGGCTTCCACTTTGCTACAACTTTTGTCAAGGATCCTGCCCTGCTGGGCCACGGGCACAGCCTGTCCCTGCAACAGAAGGTACCTGGAGAGAGACCCGCGGGTCGGAGATGGAACGAAGGCCCTCTCACACCTCATCAACATGCAGGTTAGCAAGAAAGCTACACGGATTAAAACCAAATACAGCATCACAGAAGTATTTCAGAAGTGAGTTACAAAAGGAGCAGATGGAAGCCAGGACCAGAGTCTCCTTGTCTCCATCACCCACCTGTATGTCCCGGGCTCGCTCGTAGGACTGATAGGCAATTTTCTCCTCCATGCTGGCCAGCTCCTGCTTTAAATTGAGGATCTCGTTCTGGTGGAGCTCAGTCAGGTCATTTAGCTGCTCTTCGAGTCTTTCACATCTAGAAATGACGGAGATGGTGCAGCACATTAGCGGGAAGAGCACGGCAAACCCACCAGAACAGCTGAGCAATGGACATCAGACTTTTCGCCGACAGCCCGTGTGCCGGCCTCGGCCACTAAAAGCGTGCTATGATGCAAGGGCCCCTCACTGGGAATTCAGGAAATCCCTTCTGCCACGTAAGGTAATGTTAATCCTGTCTCTATCCTGGGGAAAAACACACAGAGCACTTAAATGACAACTATCAAGTGATGCAAGAAATCAAGGACAGAATTAGAATAAAGTTATTCCCCCCACTTTTGTTTAAACCACACAGTTCTCTCTTACTACCATAAGCTCTTAAGCATTTTCATCTACACTGGGAACAGTAACTGGCACAAAAATGACAGAGAAATGATTATGTGATCGATGCCTCGGAGAGCGTGAGGGTCCTGCCTGATGGCCGCACGTCAGGTCACACGGCTATCTCTGACTTACCTCTTCTTTATCTCTGACGAACGATGCAAAGACCGTCACATTGTTTACAAGGAGGGCACATGAATCACTAACCTGCGGGCTTGCTTTTAAGTTTGCTAAGGGTGAATGGACTAGGGGCAGTCCTAAGGAAGAGGGTTGCCCCAAAAAACGCAGTTACAATTCCGAGAGACACAGTTCTATTTGTTATTGAGGGAGCTTTGAATTGACTTCAATGACAGCTCCATAAATTATTTTATCACTTTCAAAATCCATTAGGGATACTTCATAGCTGCATGTAGTACTTAATTTTTGGCATTTCGAGTCCAAATTCACAAGCAATTCGCGCTCCAACACCCTTTTAAAATCAAGCAAGTATTTCTACAACTTCCCAAAGGCACAGGTGCGCAGGGAGCCGGGCCACAGCCCACGGGTCGGGAGTGGTGAGGGGTGCACCACCTGCCCCAGCCTCCCCCACCAGGCTCCTGGCCGGTTCCTCACTCTTGGTTCACTTCAGCGCTGGTGGGTACCAAGGGATGGGCACAGTTATCGTGGCTGTCGGGGATTTTCCACTCTGATTTGCAGTGACTGTCTGCTCACCACGGACAAGCTTGCCACGCAGCTCTTTATCGTGTGACCCTTGATACCAATAACTGACAGATTTCCAAGGAATTCAACACAGAGGTAACTCCTTGTTTTAATTTCAACTCCCCTCTGACTCCATGTGAATTCAATTCACACACACACATGCATAAAATAACCAATATTCATCTGGAACAAAGAATTTAATTACAAGTTCTGAAACTTAAGACAAAAATCCTGCTTCCACTTGTTTGTTCTTCTTCCAAGATTTTTTTGGTGCTTCACAAGCTAAATATTCAGAATCTACAGGAAAAAGCTAGCCCTTAAAAACAGTCTTGGGCTTTTGTCTTTAATTGGAAAGCCTGGAGAGGATCTTTATTTTCGCTCCCAACGCAATGTTGCTCTGAACTCCAAAGGACCCACAGCAACGAACCACCTGGAGTCAACCTGCCTGGGACAACCACGGCCGCCAGGGCTCAGCCCAGGCAGGTGCCACCAGGGCTCCACAGCCCAGACAGGACACACAAGGAAACTGGTTTCCCAAGAACAACAAGCTGCAAGCAAGTTTTTTAGAGCGGCTAATGAAGAACGAGCCCAGGTAATTAATATTGCCATTTGCTCCCACACAACTTCAAAAAAAACCAAACAACCAACTCAGCAACAACCAAGAAATCGCAAATAAACCCACTCCAGGTCCCGAAGGCAGCATGAGTTACTTCCAATATATTCAGTTTGCTAACATATTGCAAAATTCTCCAGTGGGTTTATTACACAAAAAGGGACTTGAGCACTTCTGAAAATATCATGATTATGTCTTTCAACCTTCTCCCACATAAACACCCTTCATTAAATGGCTGTTGCCAGGAAGCTTAAATCCTGCTCTCCAACAAGAAACAATTGTATTTTAATAACCTCAAAACTACCTCAATCTACAGGAAACATAAGGAAACGCTGCAAATCGGTTAGTTAAGAGCTTAAGCACAGCATGATTAGTACCAGGGTTGGCTCCAGTCCTCCCTGCCCGAAATCCAGGACCACCAGCTTGTTCCCCAACCCACAGCTTTGGTGGTTTGCGCCCAAGAACCCCCGTCCTTCAGCAACTGCTGGAATTGGGTTATTTAAAAAAAACCCAAACACTCCTCGCCTCAACCTATCCAGACTTCTTACTGAAATTACACTTCCTCGACTCATCTCCTTTTCACTCCTTGTCCCATTATCTACAATTTTGGATTTTTTTTTTTTTCTGTGCTGTTTTCTACGGGTGTTCAAATTTGAAAAGCTAAGGGAGGTTCATGTGATTTACAGGGCTTGAAGCCAGGTGTTTCCTGCTAAAGGGCGGTTCAAATTTAACTCGGAGATATTACAAAAATAAAAGGCATGGGACACCTGTCCAGAGGGTTAACGTTATACTCACAAGTCCCTCCCTAACACAGGAGTGCCAGCGTCTATGCAAGAGCCTCTAACCTTGTCTCTGCATATGGCAGTGCCCTGAAGAGTCAAAACCCACCTTATTTCAGCTACAGAAAATTCCTCACTGGAGGCCAAGATTTCTTTTTTCTGCTGCTCTCTAATGTGTGAAAATTGTCCTTAAAGTTACTAGATTAAGTAGTTCTAGATTAGCTTAGTAGTTCTAGATCAGTTCTAGATTAAGAAGCTCCAAGACATACACTTTTCTGTGCAATAGCCTTTGCTGCCACAAGTATCTTGGAGACCACCAGAGGTGGTCATGTGGAAGACACCCAGGAGCCACTGGGGGGCTCAGCTGAAGTACAGGGTACGGAAACACTTCATTTTTAAAAGCCATGTTGGATTCCCACACATTTTCTGAGGCTCGCTGCTTGGGAATCAGGGAACTGATCTGAGAAAAGGCTAAGAAACACAATTATGACCATCACATTTTTTAAGAGCCTCGGGCATTTTAAAGTAACAGCTGCAGAATACACGGCGAGATGAGATGACAATCACTTTATCCGCACTCAGTAAGTGCTCTGGTGAGTAAAGAAAATAGATCGTGAGAACAGACGGAAGTCCAACAATGAGACTACAACGAAAATCAGATAAAGGAGCGTGCATGCGTCTTTGCGTTTTGTCTGGGGATTTTTCCTGACAGGAGCATGGGAGACCCGAATGCCCTTTCCAAGGATGCTGGGCTTGGGAAGAAACCCAAACCCTTGGGCTGGCCACACGCCAAACATGTGAGCTCATGATCTCACTGCGTACAAACAGGTTCCTAATGGGACATTCAAGATCAGGAACTTTATTTCAGTCTCAATAGCACAGAAAGTCCCCGCTCATATCGGTAAACAACCACCACCTTCCAATCTATGAGATAAGCAACGGGTGAGCTCAGCACCTGCTCCCAGCGTGGAAGAAACGCCACGTTGGCCGAGGCACTGCCAGAACCCTCCTTCCCCGGTGCCTCAGCCCCAGCAGCACGGCTCGGCTAGGGGGCAGAACCAGAGCCCCCCAGCAGCGGGTCCCAGTCCCGCAGGTGGTCAAATCGGCAGCTGCAGGGGCTGGCGGGCATGAGGGGAAGCAAGGAGAGGCAGGGAGGAGACCAAGGAGGTCACAGGGAACCTGCGAGGCAAGTCAGGGCTGATGAACAGAGACTGCATGGATATGCAAGGAAAAGAGCTCAGAACCTGCAAAAAAGGAAAACATCTAAGAAAGGGGAGACAGAGTACAGGTGAAAAACGTGGGCTTTGTTCCAGCTTCCAGGTACAACGCAAACACTTAATGCTGCCCTACAAGCAAACGCTTCTCCAAAACACTTCTTGTTTTAAGCTCTGACTGAACTCAGTGTTCGTTTCTGAAAGCTTCCCAGACACAGAGCAGAGTTATGAGGCATTTATAGCTTTTAAAGCCAGTTATGATTAATTTGAATCCTCGGTTTCAAACCACAACCTCCATTCCCATCTTCTCATTTTTTCTGGAGGGAGATGAGGAAGAAGAGGTGTTCCCAGCCAGGGGAACAGGTACCAGCCCTCTGCTCCAAGGTGCAGCACCCTCTGTGCCCTCAGACACACCACAAACCTTTCAGTTCTCAGGGCAATGGTGGCTTTTATCTGAATAATGTTTCAAAATACAGAAGCTATCCAACAAGAAGCTGGATTTGCACAATAAGGGACCGTGACTAACCCAGGAGCCGGTTGCAGATCAGGCAGTTCCCCACTCACCGCTGAACACCAGCAGAGACAAGGACACTTAATCTGGTTTAACTGTTCCTCATTAAAACTCACCCCTTTAATTAATTTGCATCAACATTCCAAGAGGCAGGTCTAAATTACTATCTTTTTAGGCATTTATAAGCCAAATAGATTCTCCTGGAATGTTTTCACTCCGGGCTGCCTCGGTCGGCGGTCAGGCTCTGGGCTCCCCACAGGGGAGCGCTCAGCAAAGGTTAACGGCACGGGACAAGACTCCAGACTGTGCTTGGTGAGAGGAGCTACTTGAACCTTGCCAAACGGTTTCAGAGAACAACTAGCCAGTTCAGCTGACAACACACATCAGTCCCCAAAGTCTTCTTTCAGGCCGTCCCTTCAGCTGAGCTGTGCTTGCATCCAGCACTCCACCATGAATGGCTGCTGCTGTGTGTGTGAAACAACAACCTACACAGCAACAAACAACAGGACCCCTCTCTGCTGGGGAGCAGAAGATCAAACTCTGCACCACTTTGTTACGTGACTTCGTGACAATGAGGCTCCATGAACCAAAGCTGCTGTGCTGGGTGTCGGTTCCAGTCAAATCGCTGATCGTTACAAAGCAGGATTAGAGAGTGGCGGTGGTCTGGCTTTATCTGCCCAAGCTTTGCAAAGCACACAGAAAACTCGCTGTCTCCACAAGATCCAAGCAGGCTGAGCCTTTACAAATGTTCTTCCAATGATCTGGCACCAGCATGTCTAAAGAGCTGCCAGGCAACTCCGTGTCACACCGTGCAAACGTGTGGCGCACAGTCCCTCCGAAAGCCCGTCCCCACACCCAGCAGCTCTGCCCAGTTGCGCTCTGCGCTCTGCAGCCTAGCCAAAGTGAGGAAGGCCACGAGCAACAGAAGCCTGCTGTTCTCCATCAGAATGAGGAGTCAAGCCCCTTACATTTGTTATTTAAAGTTAAAAAACGCAGTTTAAGAACGCCATGGACTTAGACGGCAGCGCGGCTAACAGCTGCAGAAGGGCAGCTGGTAACTTGCTCCCAGCGAGCGACCAGAGGGCTGAGAGACATCCCGCTGGGCAGCATGGGCTGGCCAGGGGCTGTTACACACCCGGCACGCGAGGGCAAGGGGAAGGGGAAGCGTTCCCTCAGCATCTCTGCACGGGCTGGCCCCGGGGAGGCGGGCGGAGGAGCTGGCTGCTGCACCGCTCTGCCGGGCTGTGTCCCCAGAGCCACCGTCACCTCTGCCCTGTGGCTGCTCAGGAGCCAGCAGTGCTGCAGCAACTCATCTGTGAGGGAAAGGCTGATGGAAACACGGGCTCTCCAATTCCAGAGCCGTGAGACCCCCATGACAAGAGCACTGCCCATATCTGACGTAATTTAAACTCATTTCACCGAACCTCACCACTATGGGGCTGAGCAGAGAAGGGACGGAGATAGTCTAGTTCTGGTACATGGCAAGATCATGTCTCTTTGGAGAGCCCTAGGAAAGCTGGGCATTTTTTTCTCTGGTAGGTACGGATCCAAGTGTTGGAGGAGGCAGGGCCAGGCCACTGCAGTTCCCTGTCTCTTGCCTTGATCCAAACCTTTGCAGGGTTTTTGCAGGGCAAAGCACTGTCTGGACAACAGTAACTGCATCAGTGTACTCCTGGCCTTTTGGGACGCCTCTCTCAACCTCTTTGGCTTGACTTTTTATCTTGAAAACATACCAACATAACCTTTTCCCTCACTACTTCTTTCGTGTACAGAAAGGGAGAAGAGTAGCGAGATAGTGGTATTTACAGAAGACAAAGCTGGAAGGTGAAATCCCGAGAAGACTGCAGAAGTCCCCATCGCAGTCAGGCTGCAGGAACAGCCCTCGGAACAGCCCCCAAAACAGCCCCCTGGAGCTCTGCAGCTCTGAACCGAAGCAGGACAGCACATACCTGTACCGCTCCTCCTGCAGCGTCTGCATTATTAACGAGTAATCCCTCTGGTAGCGAACCTTAAGGTCCTCAAATGATTCTTCCAGTCTTGCCTGTGTCTCTCGAATTTCTTGAATCTCATGCAGTATTGCATCAAACCCTGAGCTCTGCATATCCAGAGTGTTTGTTTTGGAGCTCGAAGCTCCTGCAGGGCCCCCTGTTGTGCTGTTGGCTCCCACCGAGCCTGACGTGGCACTGGAGCAATCCTCTTCACTGCCATACTTTGGGCTTGACTGAAAGTTCTGAATAACGCCTAGAGCCTTGCCTCCTGTCCCATCTTCCTGGCCTTCTTCTAAGGAGTCTTTCAGGTTAGCAATGTTATCTGCACTCCCAAACTTGTTCCTTATGAGGGAGGCGATCTCCCGGGGTTTGGAAACCACAGCTCCTGCTGCCGAGTGTGTGGCTTGCGATCACTGCCATACTTTGGGCTTGACTGAAAGTTCTGAATAACGCCTAGAGCCTTGCCTCCTGTCCCATCTTCCTGGCCTTCTTCTAAGGAGTCTTTCAGGTTAGCAATGTTATCTGCACTCCCAAACTTGTTCCTTATGAGGGAGGCGATCTCCCGGGGTTTGGAAACCACAGCTCCTGCTGCCGAGTGTGTGGCTTGCGAAAAACTGGAAAGGCCGCCTTTGACGCTGTCCACGACTCCCTCACTGAAGCCAGTGACTTTCGCTCCGACATCTTTCAAACCCTGATGCATATCCCTGAAGACGTCCTTCGGCTGCCGAGGGATGCCATTCTGCTCGATCTCCCGCAGCTTTCGATGGTAATGTTCTAGCTTCTTCTGCAGCTGCAAGATGGTCTGGGCTGACTTTTGGTTTTTCTTCTCAAACACTTGCTTAATGCGGGCGCTCTGCTGCTTGTCTGCATTGTTGGCCAGTTTCAGGTATTCTGCAACGTTGTCATCACGGGCCGTTTGTTCGATTTTGATCTGCTCGGTTAACTTCAGTATCTTCTGCTGCAGGTGCGTGATAGCCACTTTTGTCCGCGGAGGGTCTGGGGTCCCATCCACAGAGTCTGCGTTGATGCTGCCATCAGTACTCGAGGCCACCGCACTGGAGGTCTGGGCTAGGCTGCTGACTTCCAGCCGCTCGATCTGGGCAAGGAGAGAGAGAAATATGAGCGCTAGTCACCAGTTTCACTGACATTAAACCCTTCCTTCTTTGCACCAACCATCTCGACAAGTGAGTGGGATTCTGGAAAAACGCACTGTTTGTCAGCTGGCCAGGGTACAGCACCAAGAGGCTGAGCTTCGTATGCTCTGTGGGTATCTAGAAAAAAGCAAACTCCTCACACAACCTCAAACA
>NW_009734969.1:7913-19516 GCF_000703405.1 Apaloderma vittatum | reverse complement strand
ATATAATATATATATAATATGGTACTGTATATATAATACCTGCCACTGTGGTCTATGCTCGAGGTAAGCTGCTTCTGGCCTTCTCAGCTCGGCTCCCAAGACAGGTAGAATAGCATCACGGCAATTTCTAACAAATGCAAAGAGTCAATTCCTGTTAACAATGAGACCCCTGTGAACCAGATCATTAGCACGGATCTCCATTTCTATTGCTTTTGCTGTTGTTGGGTTTGGTGGCTTTTTGTGGTTTTGGGTTTTTTTTTTAAGGAAGAGGGATATTTTCATTTTACAACTGTTTTTTTTAAGTTGCTTTCCCAAGGAAGCAGGTCTTACACTATGATGATTTCTGCCAGTCCTTCTTTCCTTTCTCAGAAACTTTCATGCCCATCAATAGGAATTGGTAGAAAGATAGTGATTTCAAAGTTGCTAAGTCCCTGCAGTCTTCACGAAAATAGCTGGCTGGATAGAAGAAAAAGACCCTGTTAGTGCTGTTGTGAGGGAGGTATCACAAAGGCAATTTTATTAGTCACCAGAGAATCCACACCTTTAGATGGCAGGGAAATCTTCAGAGTTTGCACATTGTTAGACTTCAAGCAGAGACACATCTAGTGGAAACTAAAAATAAACTTCACTGCTGCTCCCAGGAAAACTGATTTTTAATTGTATAAAATTCATCCTGTAGAAGAAGCATCTGTATCTTGCTCCCTCTCTCCATACGCATTAAGATTTAAGGTACTCATCAGTGGGAAATATGTATAATCTCCCACAGGAGTGCAATCGCTCCTTCAGTACTAACATATTAAAACTAGACTTCTTAAACATTCATATTAATTAGTCTGTAAGGAACCATTATCAAAATACGGTGTGAATACATAATTATGAGGGTGTGTTGTCTGGCAGGAAAATGAGGGTCTGATCCTGCCTCCTCCGAAGTAAATGGAAGCTTCACCACTAATTTTTGTGTAAGCAACAGTAACCCCTAAGGCAGCAGAAACGGGAGACAATTTTCTCCTTCCTGCCTCACTGGAAGCCCTGTCCCACCCTTGCTGAGAAAGCACTTCACCCCTCCTGGGAGGGGAGATGGAAAGAAGACCGTTTGGCAGCTATTATCAATATTCATGTACAGCTGCAATTCACAGGCCTTATTCCCTGCTGTAATGTGCCATTAGCTTCAGTGGGGCTCGACCTGCAGAGAGCAGGACAGGTCCCTGTTCACAGCAGTGAGGCATGCCTCGCTGTCATCTAGGGGCATCTACTGTCCCACTCCAGAACAGGACAGCCTGATTCTTCTCCACTGTCAGGGCTGCCTTTATTAGCCTGTCCTGGGGCTTGTGAGGAGGGGCAGCAAACCACCCAGCATGTGATAATGCTTCAGCATGGACTGGAGGCTTCAGGCAGTTGCAGAAGTTCAAATTCTGCTGATCCACTGGTCTTAGAATGAGGCAAAACCTTTGTTTGCTCCAGATAAAAGCAGTGTCAGAGTCTACAAGATATGGCAAGCTATGTGTTAATTTTCAAATGTCAAGCCTGCAGTTCATCACAGATTGAGATCTCTTTTTTGGGTTGTTTTGTTTGTTTGTTTCACCTTAAATGAAAAATAGCATGGTCTAAGAAATACAGAACAGGACTGGAAAACTGGAAGGAGATCTTAGATTTTTTTTTCTGCCACTGATCTGTTTGCAGCCTCGGGAGAACATGAGCATATTATTTCTTCAGCCCCAGTTACTGTCTTGTTTATAATTTGGTGAAGAGCTTTCCCTGCTGTTTCCCATTCCCAAATTTCTCTCCTTCTTGGCTTAGCCATATGCAGAAGCAGTGTTTTTTGCTAGCGCTAGAACTTTTTCCCTCTCTTAGCCAGCGTTTCTTTCTCTCCTGCAGTTCCTGATTCTCCCATTCACTGCAGCAAAGTTGCACTGCATTGGGAAGAGCGAGAGTAGAATGCAGGCTTGTTCCCAGCTGCCACTTCATTGCTCTCCTCACCTGAGTGCTGTGGGGACCAACTGGCATGACAGAGAATCCTCAACGTGCCCAAAAGCCTGAGTTCTCCACCAGCCAAGACGGTTGTCCGGCTGATTTTTTGCTCTGGGATTACGTTCCACTTACACTCTGTGCTCATACAACTGGGCAGGCATGTTTAAAAACACCATTGTGAGGATTTCAGTCTTGAGGCTTTACTGACTCTTATTGCAGGATGGGCAGCCTTAGAGGTGGAAATCTCTTAATTACGCACATAACCTCGACAGGGACGGTATGGACCTCCCCTTAGTGTCTTGCTGTAACAAGTTCCCACCCCAGTCAACATCAATGACCCTGGTGGTGGCCAGACACTAAAGGCTGGATTGAGACATCCCTACTTTATTTTTACCAAAAACACATTGCACATCAGCTGGTGAAGGTCAGTTATTGTTTTGAGGAAATTGGATGTATAAGAAGGTTTTCAAAAGGGCAGACATTCAATGGGATTATCTCCATATGCACAATGCAGAATTTCAGATGTCCCTTCTACATGCGTAACTTACATTTTTTTGCATCCAGTTACCTCAGAAAAATCCGGCCTTTGGTCACCTATAACTTGAACTGAACTGTTATCTGTGAGCAAGTGAAGAGAGAACTTGTATCAAGTTAGCAGCCTCTTGACACTGAAATATCACCCTTTTTTAATCAGAATTTCCTCCGCTTGAAGTCCATTGGCTTTTAGAAGAACAAGAAGTTGCAATACGTCAGGAGCTGAGAGAAAAGCTTATTCTCACCCTCTATCTAAACATTACATAGCCTTGGGATTTCAGAAGTGTCCTGAGACTCCCAGTGCCAAAAGCTCAAGTTTGGCTGAGATATACTTAGCCAGAAACAAATTCCCAAACCTTGAGTATTTTTGCCAACCTTCACCTCTTTCTAAGCAGTATTCTTTCTGTAAAATTAAACAGATAACAAACCCTGCAAAATGAACAAGTGTTCATTGGATTTAGTGAAGTCAGGACTACTACGCATCAGTGATGGGCTCAATAAAATGCTTTAACCTGGGACCTTTAGCACAGAATTTGACTACAGCAGTGATTGTTTAAACTAGAAAATGCCATCGCAACCACAAGAAAAGCAGGCTGCTATGCTGACTGTACCTAGCCACTAGAGAGAGACATTATCCCATGTAGTAAACTGAAATGTTTCACTTGCAATGTCCAGGGACCTTTCCTCAGAGCGAAGTAACCTGTTCATCTGGAGCAGATGACAGAATCTACTCACTGACTAATCCTTGGGGAGCTGTGGCCACGAGCGCATTATGCGCTCCGTGTACAAGGAGGCCATTCCAAAATACTATCATGATGACATGGGAAAGGTGTTAAATATACGTTTACATGTTTTCAATCAAATCAGTGCACCTGTGGTTAGACAAGGGAAGAAGCAACTGTTTCTCTTTGATGGAGCAGGACAGATGCTAATCAAGCTGGAGCAGCCAGTTTCTTGCAGTGTGACACTCGGGCATAAACAGATTTCTTGGGTTTTACAGAAAGACCAAGAGATAGATGTGATAAAATGTGTGCTGAGCTGCACATTTTTGTACATATTGCAGAACCTTCAGCATCAGAGGCCCTCTGTGGTGTTTGCTGAAAACAAGTAATGCCGGCCTTGTTTGACCAAGTATGATATAACCCGTTTGCTCAGAAGTGCTCCTTTACAAACATTACGTGGTGTTTCAAGGTGTAAGCAGGGCAGCTGGTGGCTGGTAGAGCATGGTGCCTTTTGTATTTGTGAACCCACTTTTCCAGCTTTTCACTGCTGACACAAACCTTGTGTGACTACCAGAGAGCACAGTGTCCTTTGCATTTGTGGATCTGCTTTTTCAGCTTCTCACTACTGATAAAAGCCTTGAGTGACTACCGGATTTATAACCCAAGCGTGAGGGTGCTAAGGTGCGTTGTGCTTAGAGGTGGCCACACTGAGGTCTGAACAGTTAATGCAGGCTGCCGGGTCCTGAGACTAACAGGTGCTCAACTGATCAGAAAGGAGAACTGGGCAGGCTAGAAACTGCCATGAGCTGATAGCGGAAATGTCCATAAAACTAACACTACGTTCAGGCTGATAAATGTGCGGTGTGGACTTGGATAACGTCCGGAGGTCAAAAGCTGCACTTCTGTTTGTAAAGCCTGCCAAAACATTCAAGCTTCCCAGCACAGGAAAACCTAGTTAAAGTAACAGCGATGGGGAACGTAGGAAGTCTGATCATACTAAAAATGCATTTGGATACAAAACCAGCTTGTCCTTCGAATAGGCAGGACAGTGCCCGATGTGTAAGTGGGGCTGAGTGTTTAACCTCAGCGATTTTCTGCAGCCAGGTGCCAGCTCTCAGTCTCAGAAGGAATTCTTTGAGAGGGCAGTAAGCACTGCCTTGCCCATTTTGATCTTCCACAGAGTACTGAGCAGGGATCTGCTATTAGAATCAAGTGGTCATTTCCTACATGATTCCTTTTCTTTTAATACAGGCAACAAATGACAGTAGCATAGAAAGAGAGTGCTGTTTAAGTTATTTAGGAAGTTGTTCTTTTTGTTCATATGTAAACACTAGATAACAAGCATTTGATTTATGACTTCTAATTAATTATTTTATATTGGCTCTTTATCTTCGAGTTGGAATTTATATTAGTATCTTTGCACCTGCACTCACTTTCAATTTCTCAAAATAGAGTAGCGGCTCGCATGTGAAAATCGCACTATATTTCACAGGCTGCTTTGAAAATCTCAGTAGTAGCACTTGAGTGCTCTGAAGGTACCGGTTCAGCTGTATGCAAACATGCAAAGAGAAGTTTCAGCCCTGGGTTTCCATTAGGACTTAACTAGGTGCAAGTTGAAAGTGAGCATTCATTTTTTGTCTTGCAAATTAGCAAGCACTCGACTGAGGGGAGTCCTCAATCATTATGCAAATAATAAGTGGGTAAAATCCCCTTTTCTTTTTATATAACAGCACACTGTTTAGCACATCCTCGGAATTAATCAGTTTTAAGGATTGATTACTGTAAGGCACCACAATCTGCTGTGACATTAAAATATTAAAATGAAACCTCTTAAAACCCCCTTTTTAAAAAAGTTAGTGAAACATGGGTTGCAGGCAAGGGTATTTCCTGGCCAGCTGTGTTGATTCCGAGAAGCTTTTCTAGAATCTGGCATGACACTTTCTAGCATCTTACAACTGTTTCACACTTCTACTTTTACCACATTTTCTGAATACTCGAGAATTACCTGTAAACACGAACGTTTAAATAAAAAAAAAACCCAAAACATGCATAGTACATATTCATGTATTAAAGGATGGTGCAAAAACAGCACTTGAAAAGTCTGTAAATCAGTACAGAATTTTGAGGTTATATACACACGACTACCATCTTGATGGCTGATATTAATCTTCTAAGATGAGTAAACAATTTAAAAGGTAGAATGCTACCTTCAGTTTCCATGAGAGAAAGAAAAAAAAAGAAAGTGCAAGATAGGTTCACAGACAGGAGAATCATCTTCTGCCTCTCCTCAGCTTTCGGAAAACAGACAAGGACAGGTCCCTCTGCTCCTCCAATGTACCAGTCATATAACTCAAGGGTGACTTGGCATATTGCTGTTCGCATTTGTAATATGCATCCATCATCTCACTCTAAAATTCAGCAAGTCCATACCTCTGTGCAGGGGGAACAGGAGGAGGTTCAGGAGCTTTCTGCAGACTTGAGTGCACTGTGAAGGGGCTTCAGTTTTCTTCTGGAAGAAATCTGCTGTGACAAACTTGCAGCATTCCCTGTCTACCATCTAAATTTAACTTCATTTGAGTTGTGCATAGGCACATGATAAACCTGACTTTGCAGAGAATAGTTTGCTAAAGCTTGTCTTTCACAACTATCATTTTGGCTAATAAAAAAAAAAAAGTATTTTTGTGCTCTCACCCAAATACAAATGACCTCTTTTGGAGGTTCAGAGCCCTTTTTGTGGTGCGTCTAAAAAACTTACTGCCTGTTTTCACTTAGTTGTGGAGGTGACATAGTGTTGAAAGAGTGGCTGTCTTTGCAATAGAATTCCTGACCAGGACAAGGAGCACATAACTAAGGTGCCATTGCTTAGTGTACCCAGGCCAGTTTTCATCTGCTTGCAAAGGTGGGGACTCTGGGAACCCAGGTGGCCAGTGCTATGTGCTTACACACTCATGCTGTGTATATATACTTAATAACTTTCCTTTGCTGCTGAGTATACACTTCACCTTTGAGGAAAAAAAAGGCTAAGGATTTTCACTAGTTTGAAAATGGGGAAACTGAGATGGGAGAGAGCCAATGGCTGGTATAGGGATGGAAGTCCCGGCTAGCTCAGGACTGTGAGGCTCACAGCTCCATGTTCACACCATGCAGCAGCAGCATGTGCAGCATGCAGCAATAACATGTTTCAGTTCATTCCCATTTGTGGAGGAAAATGAGACCAGTCAAAAAACTAAACAGGTCCCGGAAAATGAGACCAGTCAAAAAACTAAACAGGCCCCTTAGTCTCGAAAAGAGAAGGCTGAAAGGGGACCTTATTAATGTATATAAATACCTCAGGAGTGGGGGTCAAGAGGAAGGTGCCAGTCTCTTTTCAGTGGTGCCCAGTAAGAGGACAAGGAATAATGGGCATAAGCTAGACCATAGGAAGTTCCACCTCAACATGAGGAGAAACTTCTTTCCTGTGAGGGTGACAGAGCACTGGCACAGGCTGCCCAGAGAGGTTGTGGAGTCTGCTTCTCTGGAGACTTTCAAAACTTGCCTGGACATGTTCCTGTTTGGCTGCCCTAGGGGATCCTGATCAGGCAGGGGAGTTGGACTAGATGATCTCTAGAGGTCCCTTCCAACCCCTGACATTCTATGATTCTAACATTCTATGATTCCCTGGACATGGGAATGCATGCCATTAAAATGTGTCGTAAGAAACAAAGGTAGACCAAGTTTGTACCTGTCATTTTTTTTTTCTTTCTTTGGTAATTGCATTGTTTCAGCATCCACGTTGTAAAGGGCTTTGTAACCGAAGTTGCTGTTTACTAAAAGGAAACTTCTTAGGGTGGCTCAGCTTAATTGTGTTCTCATTGGAATGAAACAGGATGCTTGGCCCAAACCTTATTTCCTTCATTTCACTCTGTTCTATTACAAGCACTTTCCTGCATCCTGCAGTAAAATATCGGTGACGCTACATCTTTTCGAGCAAGGGGCATTTGAAAAGATGCATAATGGCAGAAATTTTCGTTTGTCAATCTCGGAGGCAACGGGGATGGCCCGTGTTTTACCGTGGGCAATTCTCCAGGGCCACTTTTCCACTTTTCGCTTTTTCCACTAGAGGGGGTTACATGTTCTAGTTCAGGGCGCTACAACCGCCCCAGATAAGATGGAGCTGCCTCTTGTCCACCTATATTTTTAACTGATACAATTAACTCATAAATACAATAATGAGCTGACAGCACTAGGACTTGAGACCTTACTAAGCATTACAAAAATCATTAATTACCAGAAAATTAGAGAGGTGCCTGTTAAGTGCTTAAATTTGCAACCTTCTGTCCACAAACAAGAAATCCAAATGCTTGCCTGAATCATAGCTAACTTCCCACACATTGCTTATAAGCTATATCTTGTTTATTTCTGCATATATTACTCTCAGTAAATGATTAGATTCGTCACCCATGACCCAGTATGCTGTTTGCAATTATTTCTTATATTAAATTAATCACTACATATTTACTTTGAGAAATTACGTATGATGTATCGATGCACGCATGTGTACAAGCGTATGTGAGCACATGAACTTTCCTGATTGCCTTTCCTCTTGTATGGCAAATTAGAAATAACGGCATTAAAGCTGACAGAGTTGTACCGATGGGGAAACCTGCACGCAGAGAGGGGGAATATTGCTATACAAACTTTTCTGCCTTTTGTCTTTTAAGTATTCTCACCTATTTACTGAATTCTAAGGATATGGACAGTCTAATTTTCATTAGCAGATGCGTGAACACTTGTGGCTCTGAGATTTAAGGCTGATGCTGTGGGCTGAACTCAGCCTCGTTTTTTCCACCTCCTACGTCTTGTGGTTGCGCCCGGGTGGGCTGATCCTCGTACATATGGACTCTCACCATATCTTTTGCATTTTATGTAGCAGTAATACTACCCTGACAACTACTTTGCGAAATCAGATCCTTTGTGAATTACTTACTGGGCGAAAGTAATCCACATGGCTTGTGACTTTTTCCTGAGTAACATAAAGCCACTTCTTTATTTGTAGTGTTTGTTTTCTAGGAAAACTAAAGCTTATGCTATATATAGAAACAGGACTTTAATCAATTTAGGCTCCTGTAAGGTTGGTTTGGTGGGTTTTTTTTAAAAAAAAAGCTTTCTGTCTCTATTTAGTTTTGAGCGGATCTTTCAGATTTTTCATTCTCTCAGATTTCTGTTCTGTATTGTGTCTTACTTTTCATTGCAATGCTTTTCTGTCTTCTCTGAGCACAATTTCTTCTCGGCAGAATTCACCCCCAACAACTTCCAAGTCTGAGCTGAATTTACAGAACCATTGTGTTTGAAGGGATTCAAAATGAGACAGAAGTATTCACTTTTGGTCTGTTATACTTCTGAGGTGTTAATTACTTTGCCACCTCCTATTTGCAATGCAATTCAAACTGGCAACCTGAATGCTACGGGAAAGTCTTTTATATGATCTTTTAAAGAAATGATATGGAGTAATTTACTTCTGCAGCAAGTGACTTGCTACAGGATGGGGATCGCTTGGACCCAGAGAGTTGTGATAATGTCTATTTCAAATGATAATCACTTCAGCTTGGAAAGAAACCAGAATTATACCTATTTAAAATATTATACCTTTTAAATTATACCTATTAAACTTAGTAAAAAAAAAAAGATTTAATGACTTTTGTCTGTAAACATGTAGTGTTCTTTATCCACATACAAAAGGCTGACCAGAGCCTCCAGTATGTATACATACAAGGGCCTTTCTTGACTTTTTGACCCTAATCCTTGCTTAACTAATACTAGCAATGAATTCAGGGACACTAGGGTTTACATCACCTCAGCAGATGATCTTCTCAGTTACACTTTGCTGCAAAGTAGTAAGGCAGAGATGGGAGGGAAGCGATATTGCTTTCAAAGAAATGGCCTCGTACCTTCAAGGAATGAGTACGAGAGTGAATCCTTATTTGACACACAAATGAACTGTGTTTTTTGAAGTATTACATTGTTTTGTCTTCTGGGCTGCCTGGAGTTCTTCCAAGCGCAACTAACAAGGCTTGAAGAAAGGATTCAAAACAGGGGGGGGGGGGGGTGGGGGGGAGGCGGAAAGATTTGCTGAAGACCAGAACGGTTTTTTGGTCTGATGCCAGGTATGCAGGGGAGGATGCACCGAGCTACAGGGGTGAGGCTGAGCAGGGTGTGACAGAGCAACGGGTTTGGGGAGAAGAAAGGGGGAATCCCTTCTGGGAAGCGCTTCTAGTGTATGCCAGCTGAGACTTCCTCTTAGGCTTTTTCTTGGTTGCCTGCTTGCCCCCCTCCCCTCTGCTCCCAACCAAAAATATGGTTCAGCACAAATGAAAGATCCATTTGTCCAGTTAGCCATTAGCAAACTCTATGGATTAGAGTCAGGCAGATAGATGTACTGAATAGAAATTATCTTCTCACTTGATACAAGCAGAAGAACCTCCAGTAGTGAACTGGCTTGCCTTCAGAAATAAAAACTACAGAAGAAGCCTGCTAGCCAAAGGGTTGTTATTCAGTGCAAACATTCAGCTCAAATTCTCTAAGATTTTGCTTTCTCTTTGGACTTAATGGAGGCTGCTACGGGCAGTTCTGATAGTAGATTCGTTGTGCAAATTGAATTATCCGGTGTCTGCTCACACATGGAAGCACAAAGTTTCATGAAAAATGATTTTACCATTACCTGAATTTAAAAGCCCATAGCTTCATTGATATATAGACATTCAGCTGGTTTTGTCATAAAGAGTATGCTGAAGGTAAAGCAAAATAGCACATCACTATGTAAATATTTCCTTCGTAACCTTGAACCTTATGAATCTTTCATTAAAAAAGAAATCCCAAACCAAATAGCTATTTGGCCCTCAGTCTACATTACAAGCACTTGGCCTGTGGATTCTGTTTGTAGTGGCTACCATTTATCTGCGTACTGTGTCAGTGAAAGACACTGTCCATCCTGTTGAGAAGCCTCCTGGTTGCACAAAGCAGGTGGGATGAGTTCCTACCTGCCCAAGTGCATGGAAATTCCAGCTGTCACCCTGCCAGTTAGCCCTAACACTAGCTGTGGAAATGCAGCTCTTAAAAGTGCCCACAGCACCTTCTACACAGGCATCTCTGGAGACCTCCTTCCCTTTTAGGATTGAAAGTACCAGTGGCTAGCAGTATACCTGAGGAAGGCCCTGTTAGCACCTTTTCACTGTTTGGTTTGTGCAATCACAGATCCTATTAAACACAGCCGCTAAGATACCAATCACTTTCAGCCAGCGACATTCTTCATGAACGCTACAGCTTGAGAAGAGCATGTTTTTTGATCTGCTACCCTTCCCTCTCCTATCTGTCAGAAGTTGGTTATAATCAATTGGCATTTGTACAAGATGTCTTCTAGCCAGGCAGAGATCTTTAAAATAGTTTCACTCACTTCTGTTCTCGTTTTTTGGAGAAGGGATTTTGAAGCCAGAGGAGCTGACATGCCTCACTCCAGGTCACACAGGAATCGGTAACAGAGATGAAGTTGGCACTGGGCATGAAACCCATTCGTTACTTTCGTACTCCGGGTTTTCCTCTGTGCTTACCTTAAGTATTTTTTCTCCTCCCATTTCTGTCTGACATCCTTTAGTAGAAATTTGTTAATCTCAGGATTATGCAAGGGAGCATATTTTCAGTCATAGGATGCTCACATGCTTCACGGACCAGGGTGAACTTGAGCTCTCTATTGCACACTTGTTGCCCGATACACATGCACGCACGCATACACAAGCACTGGCTGGACATTGATCATCACTGAACTGATTATGGCAAAAAGGGTGAAGATGTGAGCTTGTGAAATACAGGAACAAGCAGGGTAGTTCTTACCACCTCCGTGGAATAGATCTGTGAAAAAAAAAAGTAAAAAAAAAAGTAAGTCGTTTTGCTGCAAAAATAGTGTTCATCTATGTGTATTCTTCTCTCATGACCTGTGTCACCACAGAAATGTTAACCCTGGCACTTAACAGTAAGGTACTTTTTAGGAAAACAGTAGGTGAGGAAGGTGAACAGGTTCTAGAGAAAAGTAACATGAGAGTAGGATAGTGATTAGCCCAATGATTCAGCAACTAAATAGATTGTAACTCTGAACAAAAGAAGCTGAAATAGGAAAAGATAGCTTTTCCAGCTCCAGAGTGCTTGAAGAGTTGCTAACCCTTCCTGACTAAAACACCATTACCTGCTAAAACTCAAATACTAATTATTTAAAATCCTGAAAGTGGTGAGCCTTTCAAAGCCTCAAAAGGCTGGGAGCACCCTAACTACCAGAAGCATTGTGGAAGCTTGATACTTCATGACTGATGCTGTTCTGGATTCCTGTGCCTCTTTCTCTTGTCCTGCGCCTGT
>NW_009734969.1:0-7882 GCF_000703405.1 Apaloderma vittatum | reverse complement strand
CCTTGTCTCCTCTCCCCCCCCCCCCCCCCCCCCGCTATTAAAATTCACTCACTGCTTCCTTATGGCTACTAGTTATCTTACAGTCACTTTTGTCTTTTAAAACCTCCTTACACAAAAAGATTTAATTAATCAGCTGCATGAAGTCCTTTACTTATTAAAGTATTGGTATGAATCTAAGAAAGAGAAAAGAATATTCCAGGTATAAATGGCTGGTGTCTGGGTGAGAAGGACTTCAGGAATACTATACTTGGAGAGTCCTTGCTGTGAACTCTTGGATTTGCTCTTTGTCTGCAAGCTTGGTTTTTAATCCCTGCTCTGGGTTTACAAATACCAGCCCTGTTTCTGGCTTGGAAAATGAATACAATAGAGTTTTAGTGTAGATTTTTTCTGAACAAAAGTCCATACTTAGAGACCTTCTGTATTTTTCCAAACTTTTCAGTTTGTTTTGAAGTCAGTTAAAAGACAAAAACACAAACCAAAAACCCTACTAACTGGCCTGACAAAAGTTCTATGTGAGGTTTTTTTGATATGCTTAATATATCCATTTTTGCAGTTTCCAGAGAGCTGCTTGACTTTTGCTTCTGTCTTGATTTCATCCTTATGGCCTGCCGTCTTCTCTTCCGGCGTTCTTTCCTGCTTCTGCTCTTCCGCAGAGTGCCCTGAAATTGGTGCCAGTGGGTGACTAAACCTTGGGTTTCCCTGTCCCAGAGCAGTGCCCAGGGGCTCGCCCTTTAATATACTGCAGGCCCTGGCCTCTTCACCTACAGCAGAAGATCACAATGTCAGTTACATGGTCAGAGGAGAAAATAAGCCCATATAAACCAATCCAAACCAGAAGCTATCTTTTTTTACTAGTGAAATTTCAAGTTTATCAGTAAAAGGTCCTCACATAAACGTTTTTGGAAATAGATCTCGGTTTACTTGTCTCTTCATTTTGTCTGGAGGGAGGTAGTTGTGCGGGAATCAAAAGAGGTAAAAAAAGACTTTCCTGAACGACCTTCATGTTTTTGGCAAAAGATTTGCAATCAAGTCTAACGTGTCAGAATAATGCGAATGGATGGTGGGACACACGTTCCCATTGAAGGCTTTTATGTCCTGCAATGCAGACTGGGGAAACCAGATCACCAGTCACACGGTGGATGTTTAAAAACATTGTTGAAATGAAACTCTTTTTAAAAATAGTATACAAACCAGTAGCGTAAGAGGGGTTTTGTGACTGTACTCACATATGTTTTCTTTGTGTTTTTTTTCTGGTGACTGAGCACTGGAGAAGATATTTAGGGACACATATAAATGCCATCGACTTGCAGTCAGAAAACAAGTATGTAATTGCTTTTGAATAAATGCATCAGTTAAGTGACAATTAGGATCAGTGTATTTAACATGTGCACTAAAAGTTTTGCTCTTCTGTGGAGAGAGGGTTTTGGATGTTTTGGATCAGCACGTTGAAATGTTTTAGGGATATCTGTACCTTTGACTTGATTAGCTGCAATCTGATTCTCACTGAGGTTCAGCATGTGAAACCTCTGAAAGACTTAGTTCTGTGTGTTTATGCTCTGTGCTACTTCATGTTGCTGATATCTGGCACCTCCTATCGCTAGATGATCTTTGCATTTGTATATAATTATTGTTTATGCAATATTAAGTTACATTTCTGACTTAAATGGATCATTATATAAAGATGTAAAGTTCCACAAAACAGCTCTGCAGTGTAAAATACCATGATGTAAATTATGGCATACTTATTATGTGTTTCTTACATTGTGGACTATTTTCTTGTACCACAGAAGCATAAGAAAATAGTAAGAAGGTAATGTGTTTGGGTTTGTTGGTTTGGGTGTTTTTTCCCCCTCATGCTATTATTTATAATGTCTAATGACATGTCTTAAATCCTGTTTCACAACAAGAGTCAGACGCTCTTGTTTAACCGTTAAAGAAGTCTGAACTATTTGATCACAAATGAGGACAGTTCTGATTAGATACACTAAGAAAATAAAAGATAAAACCCAATCTCCTCTCCTGGATGCAACCTGACTGCCAGAGTAGTTCCCACAGTACTACACAGATAGCTAGGTTCATTTTGGAGCATCCAGCTGTGAGGTGACACACTTAATGCACCAGTGATCTGATCCAGTATAGAAAATCTTTGGGGCCTGATTCTCCAGTGCCTCTCACCTTGTGCAGTCATTTGTAGTGAACAGCCTGAATGCCTACACACTGTAAAAGCAGAATATAAAATATTTTGCACTGCTTATCCTTCGCGGCGTACCTGTAACACATGAGCAGATGTATGAAACAGGCTTTAAGTTCCTAATAGAATTTTATTAGTATGGAATTGTAAGCCTCTTTGTCTTCTTTAAACATAAAATATAAAGATGTATGAGCCTTCTAGATGAACTCATGTGCATTACTATCGTATACTTGCAGGGCAACAGAATGTGCACACATTTTAAAATGTGAAAGTCTAATAGTCAAAATGCAAACTAGGACAAGTGCTAAACCCAAGCCCTTTTCCAGAAATTCAGATTTTGCTAGTTGGTTTAAAGTGTTATTCTCCTAACCTAGCAATCATTTCAGAAGAGGAGTTCCAACGCCAATTTTAAATCAGTGATTGCACTGTTACAAATACAAACGATGTCTCATTGCACTGCAACCTGCTCTCCTCTTTGTTTTTATGATAGTAATTTAGTGAGATTAGAAGCTGTGTCACTCCACAAAAGATAGTAGTGCAAGAAAACAGCTCTATGTGAAAAATGTTGTAGCAAAAATTGTGCAGGCTCTGTGATTTTTCAAACACAGATCACAAACTAACAGAACAAACTGTCTTGTAAGGAACAGTATTTTTGCCCGGGGATCTCACCACTTCTATACTTATTTTTTGTTTGGTTTTGTTATGTTTATTTGCTTTTCTTGAGGGTATTAGTCACTGTGTACATGCTGAATGATAAGAGCAATAGTGCTGAATTTTAAACAGGATCACACTTTTTTTTTTTCAGATTTATTTTAATATTAATTACTGCACCTTAATATAAAAAAATAACTATAGTGGTACAAAAGTTTATTATATTCAAAATTAGAGGCTTTTGGCAATGACGGGAAATTGAGTCATTTTCTCTGTCCTTTTACAGCATTTTTTTCTTTTGTTTTCATTTAAGGAGCACTGTAGAGATACTGATCTTAATAAAACAGTATATACAAATCCCTGTTCCTGTGCTACTGATAAGACGCGAAGTGCTCAGTCCTGCTAAAACTTACTCACAGGAACTGGTCTCTATTTTCAGCAGCCAAAGATGATTTTGATTACATCCCTTTCCTCAGTCGATCACCAGTTTTAGAAAATGAGGCTAGATTTAAGAAAATGAAAGACACCTGCTTTTAGAAAAATCTGTGCTGCCACCTGAGGCATCACAATTTCTTCAGCTTGTAGAGCACCCAACACTCCTGATCACTTTGAAAACTTTATGTTGCAGTCCTTGCTTGAATTTCACAGGCACACTGTGCAAAACACTGCGTCGCCCCGACATACCTCGATTACTTGGGAGTCTGGAAGTACTTTGCTTGCAGTGTCCTAATGGTCTGCCCTGACTAATTAGTCCCAAGTGACCCCCACTGAGCCATGCAGGACAGGTTCCTAGTGGTCTCCATACGTAAGTAAGCATCACCACATGGTTCCTCATCCTGCAACTGCTTCTTCCACCTCCAGTGGAGGCTCCACGGAAAAACACTATTAATTAACTTGGCAGCGGGGTAAACAGGCAAGAAAGAAAGGGGACAGCCAGAATATGTGTGTGAGACTGCCAGCTGCGATCCTTGACCGGTTCTCTGGCTTTTGGTAGGCACGTAAGTGAAGCTAGAGTTTGGGTGTCTCTCTGCCTTAGGCTACATTAATCCTCTCCTTCTGTGTCATGGCGTGTAAACCATGGTCTTGGGGTGCTGTCACTTGCTCACGTATTCTGGTATCAAGAAAGGTTTGTTCTTATATTAGGGTATGGTTGGGGGAAACATAAAATGTTTTCATGGCCTTGGTCGCACCACGGAGTCATGGGAAGGCTGAAAAGTCAGATTTGGAAATGGAATACATGAGAATATACGTATTAATTCATAAATTGGAATTTCTGGAAAATTTTAGATAATGTTCAGTGTGAAGTCAGGTTGAAATGAAAAAAAAATCTGAAACTTTGCTGTTGGATTCGTGCCTAGGAAAGAAGCAAACCTAAATAGTGTTGTGGGATTTAGGTCTTCCTCCTTTTTTTCAAGGAAGGGTGGAGGAGTGGGTTTCAGATGTGAGCTCATTGTAAGTGAGAGATTAGGGAGGATCTGCCCTAAACTGTAGCTTTGTAATCCCTGTACTGGGCCCACTTAACTGCTTGACATGTGAAAATATTGTGTTAATGAAGTTCCAGCCTGCTTCTTAAATCCATCCTTGTGACTGTCTTTATTCATCTGTGTGTCCTGATAGATTATGCTTATTTTTATATATGTGAGTAATCTCATTGAAATCTAAGAGTTACTAATGGTAGCATGATAGATGAGTGTTGCTTAGGCCGTTAATCCATTATTGAAACCGAAAGCTGTTTATAGATTCTTGTAATATTTAATTTTTGCTTAGCATGGACAACTAAAATCAAATACCTTAACTACTTCAGATGGCGCTTTTTATTTATTTATTTTTATTGTTCCGTATGCCTGCAGTAGTTTAAATTACAGGACACCTAATCAACATTTAATTTGATCAACATTTCCTGTTTCTTTCACATTTTGTACCCATCTTCTACTAAAAATAAATATATTCCTTGCTTAGTTAAATAGGACCTAAACATGGGATCCCAGCTTCATTTAAGACTATCGTTTACTCTGCTGAAATACAGCTCTTGTCATTCAGTTTGAGGAACCAGTTAACAAGAAACTGGATATAGAGCCCTACTCAGGGACACAACAGCAACAACGTTTTATGTTCCCTAGAAGTTATTTGGATGTCTTTTTTGAAATATCATAACTGGGATTCTCTATTGCCTCTAGGGGAAAGCCAAGAGGACCTGCATAAAAGCAGATTGCCTCAATTTAAGTAACAGAAGCTTTTCCTGCTAATAGATATCAGTGTAAGTATCACCTTGATTTTATTATGGAGAAGCAGATAAGCCATGCTGAATGTGGAAGACGAGAGCGATACTTTGATTAGGACCATGTAAGGGTGTTCTTGTGCTGATACACTCTGATACGAAAACAGATGTTTGTAAGCTCGTAAGTGGTTTCGTCATTTTGATATGGCTTTAAGGTTATCACAGTACCTCAGTAATTGGATTACTTTGGCACAAAGATAATGTTGTTTCACAGCACTTGGGCTTTGTTCTTCAATGTCGTCATTTATACCTCTGAAAGGTAGTAACAAACCATTCCCATATGACAAAGGTACCATTTGATACCAGCTCTTGTGAAAACAAGTGTGCCAAGTCTCAATGTAGTAGAAAACAGACCTCTCTTGAGTTTTCTAGGAGGGTGAGGCAAGAAGGCACATGCAGTAGCTTGTGAAGAGTGGTAGCCAAAGGACAAAGTGAGGGAGACCTGAAGACAGACCAGCCCTGCGCAAGCAGAAGGACTGACCCATTCTTATTTTTTTGTCCTTACGGAGTCGTGTCTAAAAATGTAACTGTTGAACTTATGGGTACAAGGGTGGGGGCAATTTAGTGGGGATGGACCTGTATATAAACCACCTTCACTAAGTATGCGTAAACTGTTTTCTAAGTGCATAATACCCACCTTTAGGTGGCTGATACCTTTAATTTAAACGCAGTCACCTTCCATGGACATTATAACAGAACCAGGCTCAAGCTATGCTTCTGTGGTGTTAGGAAACTGAAAGTTAGTCAAAGCTTTTCAGATTTTAGATTTAAAATAGGTAGCAATTTCTGCACAGTAACCTACCTTTCAATGGGTAAGTTGTGATGAAAAATTCTTTTTGTGCTTTCTTTAGTTATTCAGGGTGGAAAAGTGGCTTGAAGCTGTGCTCCCAGCTGTGTCCAGCCTGTGTGCACTAACACTCAACATCCTCTGCTCTTAAATATGCAGAGCTAAATACGGAGATGTCTTTAGGTTCTACTAAAAAGCATTTGGTTGACTGAAAATTTTGAAATGAGTCAATGCAGAAATGGCAACATCCTTCCTTTAAGTAAATGGGAAAAAAAAGCAAAGCAGAATGAATCCTCAGCAATAAATAGTAATTATTATTGGTATTCGCAATTATTGGTTTTAAAAGTGTTTGGAAATAGGATGGTAGTCTTTGAGGGATGAAATTTCCTCATTACTTAAGAGAAACTCAAATGCAGCTAGTACCAGTCCAATGGGGCTCTTTGTTTCTTAGTGTACTTCTCTCTTCCACTGAACACCTTAATCCTATTGTAGGAGAAAAATACAGCTCCTGTGGAGAGCATAATACAATCTCACACCATTGTGCTTTTGATCTTAAATAAAGTGCACCCACATTTGGCTTTTTCTCTTTGCGCCAGATGGACCTAACCACACTAATTCCTTTCTTGTGTTGAACTGCACAGAACTTCATCGTGATTGTAACAAGGAGTTGGCATAAAGCAAGAGGAGAAGGCGGGGGCAGTACTTGTGGCAGAAAATGGGTGGGAATTGTATTCACAGAAAAGAGCTCTGAAAGATGTGAGGAGGACACATGTACCCCTGCCAGCCTAACCCAGAGAAGTCTGGCTGCAGGACCCTCAGCTTAAAATTACCTGAGACAGAGTGGAGCTACAAGCCCGAGATATTTCATTATCCATGCCAGTCCTGGGGGTTGGCAGCCATCAGAATTGGGGGGTTTGCATGAGAGGGTGGGGACTGAGGACTTGAGACTTTGATGACCCGTGTGAGAACTTGTGCAGGATCAGACGGCTGGGGCAGTTTAGGGTGAAACTTTGCCATTCGGCCCATGGGCACCTTTCTCAAATGTCTGAATTTGATCCAGATGAGGCACATTTGAGTCTTGGTTAGGTTTTTTTGTGTGGTTTTTTTTTTGATACAGCTGGGCTGTGGGCCATTACCTGTCTGGCCTGCTTGGCTCACAGCAGCCAGACAGCAAAGAGGTCCTGAAAGCCATGCAGCAGAGCTCAGGAATCCCACTCCTCTGTCTTTTCCTCTGCTAAGAGGAGTTAGGAGGCTGGCTGGGAGGGCTGATGCTCGCATCTAGGCAGCGCTGGCCAGCCTCATGCTAGGCACTAGTGCCTTAGATCTGCACTGCTCCCATCCCACCCACAGGACGCCCGTGGGAGTTCCTGACACAGAGGTAGGGAGCAAGCCAAGAAAGAAACATTCCTCCATCTCTCTCTCTTTTTTTTTTTTTCATTTTCCCATCAGGGTTACCACCCTCTCTCCCCACTCCTACAGAGAGGTCTGAAGTCTTACTGAATCAGCAGTTGTGAATACTATCTGCGCTGTTAATGGTTTGCATCTTTTTGCATCAAAGGGTAAAATCACTTAGGGGGACACACACACTGAAAAGATTGTATGTAATAACGCATCCAAGCAGAAAAAAATAGAAAAAAAAATTGTAATGCTCATGAATTCCAGATGATGACTTTTTAAATCCCCAAGAAGGCAGTGAAATTGTTTGATTGTTCTTGTTAATTATTGGACTTGTCCCAGTATCAAATATTTGTAGAAGATAAGACTTCCCTCGTGGAGATGAATAATAACCGAACTCGCTCTTCTTTGAACAGTTTGGCTCAGGCTGCGCAGTTCCGCGTTTCCCACTCCCAGGCTCAAACCCCGGCCAGCCCCGCCGGCTGCACCGCTCCCTCGGAGAACGTGTACAACACGCTCGATTAAAAAATAAAAGACCCCGTAAGTCAACAAGGGACGGAGAGGGAGGGAGACCGCTCTC
>NW_009734968.1:0-7301 GCF_000703405.1 Apaloderma vittatum | reverse complement strand
CCCAGCCACGGCCTCCGACGCGAGGGGCGGCTCACGGCTCCAGGGAGCTTCCAGCAATCCCTTAAGGCGAACCAGCATTCCAGGCAGGAGCTTCTTGCAGGGCCCAGGGCAGGAGAAAAGCCGGCTTGGGGAGCCGCCTGCTTTCCTGCTCTGTGCGACAAATCCTAGAGTCAAACACCGGTAAAGCCTTCATTAAAAGCACTGGAAGAGGGCTTCAAACCCACCCTCCCTGTGCTTAAAACACCCTCCCCAGCGAGAGGTCTGCGGGGCCGAAGCCTCCTGGCAGGGACGGTTGGGGGCTGCCAGCACGACACCGGGGTGCAGGTCCCAAATCAGCCTGACCTGCTCAGCCCCAGGGCTGCTTTGGGAAGGGAAAGGAGAAGGATCTTCCTGAGCATTTTCTCATCTCCCAGAGACCAGCCAGCCACGCACAAATCCCTCGCTCACGGCGACTGCAACCACTCACGGCCGAAAAGGTTGGTCGTGAGTCAGAGCAGGCCCTCAGCACCGCGCTGGCCATGCCGAGGGCCACTGAGCTGAAGGTGATGAGGTTTAGAGTTGCCTTCGGCTGCAAACACAGCGAGAGGTGTGTGTCCCTGGGACCCTCCCGTGGGAGCGAGCCCACCTTCCCGGGCCGCAGAGTGGTCGGCGTCACAGGTGCTGGGAACGTGCTGCGCGGGGAGTGTAGTGATAGGGCGAGAGGCAACGGTTTGAGACTGAAAGAGGGTAGATTTGGGTTAGATGTCAGGAAGAAATTCTTTTCTGTGAGGGGGCTGAGACAGCGGCACAGGTCGCCCAGCGATGTAGCAGCCCCCTCCCTAGAAGTGTCCAAGGCCAGGTTGGACAGGGCTTGGAGCAACCTGGGGCTTGGAGCATCCTGGTCGGCTAGAAGGCGTCCCTGCCCGTGGCGGGGCAGTTGGAATGAGATGATCTTTAAGGTCCCTTCCAACCCAAAGCAGTCTATGGTTCCACGACGACGTTCGCGCGGTGTCTGAGGAAACCTGCCCGCGCTTCAGCCCAAGCTGTCGCCTGGTGAGATGATTCACCACCCTGCTCCTCGTCGAAACGCAGGAAAGGAGGAAAGCAGCTACGGGAACATTTCTTCTGATTAGGAAGGTCAGTACATTTTTAATAAAGGGCTCTTTAAAGATAATCTCATTTCAGTATTTACACGTTAAAGAGGTTACAGAGATCGAGACGTAAAGAAGTCAAGGAGGAGAGGACAATAAGCGAGCGGCTGCGAGCAGCACCTCCAGCAGGTTGGTTTGGAGCACGGGGGGAGCCGAGGCGGCAGGCACAGACCCTGGAGGAGGAGGAGGCACCGGGAAGGTCTGGCTGCTGCTCACCCACAATAACCCAGAAGCGGATCTCGGAGTATCTGCAGCTTCTCCTTTCCCCGGCCCCTGCCCCGCTCGGCCTGACGGGCTGCTGCGAGCACCCGCGCCCTCCCCGCGCCCTCCGGCACCCACGGCACCTCGTACTACAGGCAGAGCCTAATTTAAACTCCTGAAGTCATGGCCAGCCTTTCGCTATAGCAACCCCAGCGAATCTCCCCGCTGGAACGCGGCAGAGAGAGCAGCAGAGAAGTTCCATAAAACCTCCGCTCTGAAAACAGCGCTCCGGTGTGGCTCCTCACGTGCCACGGATTAATCCTGGAGGAATTAAAAATCCTCCTGGAACGCTCAACTCCCGGGTATCTGAGGGAGCCTGCTCTCCCACTCCTCCGCTCCGCACGCACGTGGTTTCTGCAACGCGCACAAAACGCCGTTTGCTTCGCAACGCTTTGGGGACGGGGGGACCCCGGCCAGCTCTGCGTGCAGAGAACAAGCTCTCCGGGAA
The DNA here is from genome assembly GCF_000703405.1 of Apaloderma vittatum. Lineage (NCBI taxonomy): Eukaryota > Metazoa > Chordata > Aves > Trogoniformes > Trogonidae > Apaloderma > Apaloderma vittatum. The sequence continues at coordinate 5,462 of NW_009734968.1, read as the reverse complement.
GAGAAAACCAGTGTCAAGCTTGGAATTAGTTCTCTACTGCCCTAGAGAAAATTTCAGTGCCTGTTCAAAGGGCTTTTGTTGCAGAGGGTGCAGCAGACTAATCTTTATTTATAACTACTTACTAGTCACAAGATCAAGCGGAACAGAAGGAAAAATATATTCTGAGGGAAACGTTGCTTCTGAAGCTCGAGCGGTACTTGAAGTCCCCAGCAAATAAGTTTTAACTGAGGTTGCACAGAACCAGGAGGAAGCAGGGAAAGCAGCCAGGTTACCTGATTACAGGGGGCTAAAGCAAAGGAGCCCCAACCAGCGGGGATTTAGCACAGCTCCGGCAGTAACCAGTAAGCTGGAGTGCCCTCAGGAAGCAACTGGGTTTTAAAGAAATTAGGGGAGCAGGCAAGAGAGTCACAGACATAAGGGAGAGAGAGAAGGAAGAACAGCAAAAAAATAGAAAGAGTTCAGACTCATCAAATTGCTTCCAAAGCCAGAAGGACTTGCTGCAGTCACCCCAGCAAACAGGCGACAGAACTGCCCCGAGGTCATTCTCCTCGTGCTCTCTACAGACAGGGACCAACCTTCAAACCAAGGTACCTCAAAGCCAAGGCAGCATCGAAAGGAAAGCCTGGTGCCCTAAGACTCAAGGGCTGAGGGCTGCTACAGCCACGAGCTCAGCTCTTCTCGTACGAGCAACCTTCCTAATAAATCTGCTGCTTGATTTTTCAGCTTCAACCTCCAGCAGGCAGGCACGACTTGCCTGTTTGTTCCCGGAACAAAGCGAGCGGGATGGGTGTCAGGCAAGGTCGGCCCCAATCCTGAGGGCAGCAGCTGTTCCGAAGGCGAATACGCTCCCGAGCACCCTGCCCAGGCGCTGGCAGTCAATAACCGACGGGCTTCCAACCCACCAGATGCTCCCAACTTTCTCCTTGCTAAGCCAAAGAGCCTGTGTTTGCAACCCCGAGCGCATGAAATGAGTCTTCTGCGTCCCTAGCCTCTTCCTTTCTTTTTTTTAAGTGAATACTACGTTAATCTCATTAGCTATGCCATCGCAAAGCCCGTCTGGGAGTTGGTCCCACCTACTACCCAAATAATCTGCCGTAACACAGGGAACATTCTAAGCCCAGGGGTACTGGGGAACAAGACAAACGACTGGGTTTGGGACAAACCCAGCCTTACGGTGCTGGGTCAAGGAAAAAAGCAGCACCTCGGGGACCCAGAACATCCCTTTGGCCATAGCCTGACACCTCCAAGCGCCATCGGGAGGTGAGCCCAACCGTGGGCACCGGTTGCTCATCCTCCCTGGCTCCAGCAAAGCCACACCTCGAGAACGTCCCCGTGCCACACGGACACCTACACCCACCACGGCCTGGGCCAGCCCCAGCCGCATACGGGTCTCTACCGCACGCGAGTAACAGCCAGGAGCAGCCGACGGCCGCTTCTGCCGAGCTCTCTCGCTTCTGCAAAATCATGGGGCTCAAATAAACAAAATACTGAGGGTCTTGAGTGTGCCTGGACATCACTTGAAAAACGCAGCCTCGACGCTTGCTTGTAATTATCACGAACGTGTAGGGTATCCTGGAGTGAGAACTCAAACCAGCACCAGCCTTTAGTTCTGCCCCATCTTACGTTCAGCCACGGCTGAGAACAACAGCAACGCTCCCGATCCGTGACCCCAAACAGGTTCACGTGGGAAAACACGACGTTTGAAACACAGAGAGAGTCATGTGGTGGTAACGCACCTACGCAAAATGCTCGGGCATGCACCTGGGGAAAGAATTTAATCACCAGTTTCAGTTTCCCCACAGGAGTCAGGGCACTGCCTGTGTCCAAAGCACCGGGCTGCCCCTTCTCCAAGGCTTTAGAGGTTCTGGAGATGCAAAGAAGCTGCAGCAGCTTCCCCAGAGGCCGACAGCACCCGGGACATGGGGACAAAGCAGGCGAGGATGAGGAAGGTGGCAAAGTCCTCGCCGAGGGCAGGAGCGCCCACGTCTGCACTCACACAGCCTCTGCAGAAGAGGCATCAGGGACGTCCACTGTGGCCAGGAGGGACCTGGCGGGGCCACGCTTCCAGGGATGGTTTTCTGGGAGGCACGAGGGGCCTCACAGCAAAGGTGTCCCCTGACGAGGGGCAGCGGGGGCCCTGCAGGAGGAAACAGCTTCACTGACGTCCCCAGCAGGTCCATGGGTGCAAAGCGACACGAGGGCAAGCTCCCCGCGCACCCGCAGCCAGGGCGGCAGGACCACCCGCTGACCGCTTTAGATCTGGGTATAAAAAACCCACCCTGGTCCCCACCGCTGACGTTCGTTCTTGCACAAGCTCCTTCGGTAGTTTAGAGGTGACAAACCAGAGCGGGCAAGAAGCAGCGCGACCCCCGCTTCCCGGCACGTACCCACCAAGGGCGCGAACCGAGCGGAGGGAAGATCTGCCCTCACAACCGGGCAGCTGCGCCGAGCAGATGGGTCTTTAAATGGGATTAAGAGGAAGACGGCTCTCCTGCACCCGGCCCTTTCCTCCGGGGCTGGAAACTCGCCCTCCTGACGGCCAAGTCTCCGCAACGGGGGAACCGGCCCTTTGCTGTTTTACCCTCTTTGTTCTTCCCAGTCGCTTCCTCCCTCGTGTTTACCTTCCAGACCTACCAACCCTCTGGCTCACAATTCCTCCTCCTCTGGAAAGTCTTTGAGACGCGCATTATACAAGACACGCAAAAATAAATTGTTTTTAATCCCCTCGATTCCAGTGCTCCCAAACAAGGATCTTAAAGAGCTTTACAAACAATGGATTAAGCCTTAAGACTCCCTGTGAGGTAAGAAAGTGCCTCTCGCGCTGATGAAGAGGAAGGTGAGCGAGGCCAAAGGCTGCGCAACACAACGTTAGCGTCCCTGCAGGAGCGACCGATCCACGGACCAGCCCGGCGACACCTCTGCCATTTCGCTCCGGACTCCGAAGCGGCTCCGAGAACGCCCGACACCTTCCGAACGCTTTCTTCCCCAGCTTCAGCGGGAACACTCGGCCCCACACAAACCAGCCCCGAGGAGGGCAGCACCGCTGGGTGCTTCCTCGCAGAACGCCACGAGGATCCCGTGACCGCTGGGTTGGTTATGAAGCTCTCTCGGGGCGCATTTCGAGCACAAGCCTACGGAGAACGGCACCTTCTCGGTTTGCTTCTCGACGTTACGGTGACTTCGGGTCACGCGTAGCCTGCAACCTGCATTAACGCGACGGCACGTATTCTCGGTGCACCCCCGTCTGTAAAGCCCTTCTCTTTCTTCCCAAATATATTTTGCATACATCTTGTAAACAAGCTTCACATCCTTTTGATCAGGGCTCTGCACGGAGCCCGGGGAGGGGAGGAGACTTCCTGTTCCACTATCGCAACCGCTCTCAGCAACGTGCTGCGCTCAGCTCTTGCCGCCCCGTGAGCAATGATGAAATTTTCTATTTTGGTGGCTTTTTTCTTCACGTATTTGCAGCGAGCGGCCTGCGCTCTGGTCCAGCATCGCTGTTGATCTGAACGGTTTTTTTTCATTGGGTTTAAAGCGGCAGAGATTTGTTGCAGCATCTCCCTCCCGTGCCAACTGGCCAGCTACAAACCCTGTCAGCCAGCCCAGCGCTTTCACACTACCTGGCTTCTCAGTTTCCCTGTCTCAAAGCAGACATTTTTGCAAAAAAACCCAAGTTGTCAACAGCAAACCCAGACCTCTGCGTGCAGTAAAGCACACCGGAGTGTTTGCTTGCTGCTCCTTATCCGCTGAAGATAAACCGGGTTTCTGCTTGCCCGCAGGCAACCAGCCAAACGCTGCCCAGCTGACACCTCCCCGCACCTCGTGGCCACTTCACGTGCCCCAGCGCTCGCTCCTGCTACGCCCGCCCGTCTCTCGGCGCCAAAATATCCTGCCACCAGCCCAAGAAGCCGCGGCAGGTCGGTGTCCTCCTCCCTTCGGCAAGGGCAAACACCCACCGTGCGTGAAGGGTTAAGGGCGATCGTTCGTGCTCTCTTGTGACTCCAGCTCAGCCTGTGCCAGCTCAGCCGAGGCGCTTACAAAGGCAGCTCTCGCTGGAGGCAGGAATGTGAGGGAGTCGGTTACTAACCCGGTGTTTTGCATATTGTGTTTCAAACACTACAGGCTGCTACACGTTCCGTGTCAACAAGGGGGAAAAAATTGTCAGAGCAAAATGAAGTCTTTCTAATGTGAGTTTTTTTTAGGCTACCAGGTGCACGGCGAAGACCCCGCAGGGATCTTTCCTCTCCTTCCCTCTGAGAACAATCTCAGCTCTTTTTCTGATTATTTTTCTCTAGCTGGGCCCAGCGCGGGCTTTCGCGCCATCCGCAGCCGGGACAGCTCTCGCTGGGACAGGAACGTCTTACAAGACCCGGTGGATCCAGGATACTAAACAGGGAGGAAAAATAAACGCAGGATAGATTCTTCTGGGTTAAACCACTTCCAAATTCAAGGGAAAGCAACTTTATTTTTTTTTTTTCCGACAAGTAGAGCAGATTACATGAAACTGTGGGTGTGCCACTCTTACAGATGCTCTAAGCAAACTAAATTTTGCTGAAATTATTACAGAAACATTCCACCACCTCCCAAAATAAGCATCTTTGTGTATCTTTGCCCGGTTAAATCATGAAAAAGCCCTGCACAGAGGAGCACAGTTTCCATTTCCTCGCGCACTCCTACCAGGGCTGTGCTTACAAGTAAAACGCGCCGACCTTTCCTCAAAGAAATCAGTGTTCGTCGTTCCTTATAAATTTGCAGAATTTTGGCTTGTTTCCATGTCACCCACTTTTGAATACGACGCTGCCCGCCCCCACCCAACTGTTCCCTTTCGGAAGGACGACAGGCTGCCCAAAAACCCTCCAGCTCCCGCTCCTCGCTCCCTCGCTGGCCGACAAAGGAGCGCCGGGAACTTGGGACCAACCTGTTGCGGGGAGCAGCTCGCCCCAGCTCGGTTCTCGTCACCTCCCGTAACCACCTTTTTCCAGCGCTCCCCTCAGCCCAATCCTTTGTGACGCGTTTTAATCCTTTATTCCATATGGGAAAACAATCCTATCAAAAATCAGATCCTCGAATCCCTACCGAAAGGCGCCGCGGTTACCAGAAGGGTCACCCCGCAACCTCGCTCTGTTTTTCTGTCATTGCCGGTGTGGTACACAAAGAAGGAGATTTTTTTAATTTATTTTTTTTCAATTTGTTTTGGCCACGGGCCAAAAAATTCCTTTTAATGGATTGAATATGTTGCCTGTGCTAGTCTCTCACCGCTCCAGCTCCAACTCTCCCACCAGTCGCTGCCGACGACGCGGAGCTGGCCTCCTTTCGCAGGAAAATAAGGCCAAACCAGCTTGAAAGCATGTTTGGAATCTGGAGATTAATTCCATGTAAACTAATGCATTCAAACCTCTTTGTAGGGCTTCAGAAAGGGCTGTCTGATCCCGGCGAGAAGTAGGGCAGCGCATACCCACGCC
>NW_009734967.1:0-13091 GCF_000703405.1 Apaloderma vittatum | reverse complement strand
TTACCAGCAGTCCAGCTGCTGTCCCCCACAACAAACAAACACAGAGCAGCTAGTTCTGGTTCAAGCTGAACAGAAGCGTCAAAACTGAACTCTAACTCTGACATAGATGTTTAACACAACACCCATCACTGTAAATGTGTTTGTTGTTCTGCTAAACTGGGTTACTGTATCTTTGACAGGAAATGCCTCTTTGCTGGAGTTTCTGGCATTCTACAAAATCTTCTTCTAAAAGGTAGTTCATTCTAGCATCCTTTAGAAAAAGATTAAGGGATCAGAGAGCAAAACCATCACAACCTCTGTAACGTTATAAATAAATCCCTTTACCCTAAATAACAAGCTTTCTACACTAAGCCTGACTTGTTTGACTTCTGCTCCCAAGAGCTAGAATCTTGAGCTACTTTAAATCTCGTAAGCAGAACAATGTATTTTTTTCTTACATTTTCCTTTTATTTAATGCCTCCAGACAATCTCTGGGACAGCATTGCACCATAACTCTTGCTTCAGACAATTTAACCAGGCAATTACCAAATTTCCTGCAGTTCTCTGTCTGACAGTACTCACTGTAGGCTGAAAATAAATACTTCATTGGGGTGGATGAAGGGGTAGGAGAGCAAAGGAAGAAGGGAAACATATTTTTTGCGTATGTGCTTAAGTCTCCCAGATACTTGTCTTTTTCTCTTACTACCTCCTTTTCTGTGCCATTAACATGTGCAGCAAGCAGGAGATAAGGTGCTATGGAAACACACGGACATAGTTTTCACCCTGTTCCTCTGAGAAAAATTCTAATCCAAATCTCTTTGGATGAATCTGCCTCATTCATTATAGCACATAAAGGGGTTGACACCTGCTGCAGGGATAACTGTAATTAACACTACTCTTGAAAAGGAATAGCACGATTGTAGAAGTGCAATAGGTAACTGCAGTAACATCTCTCTTATATCTGCATACACACCGAGTAAACCTATCTGTTTATGGACTGTGAAAAATATGAGTTGTTGCTCTCATCGAAATGAGTACCCTGAGCTGAGATGGAACTAAGTAAGCAATAACAATGTCAAAGAAAACCAAGTTCTGTTATGTGTCTGTGTAAAAGTTACTGGCCCGACACATCCATTTTATCTTGATGAGATTTGGCTGGTTGCAACGGAGTTAATCCTGCCTTACATTGACATAAGGGGTAGCAGTCCCAAGTTTTCATAAAAGAAGGAGATTTTATTTCTGCACATTTTCCCAGTACGCAGCTAGGACACTTCCAGCTCCATTATATCCTAGGCTTTTTATTCCACTCAGGATACCTCTGAAAATCTAAAACTTCACTGAATTGTCCAGATATTAATTTATTTACACTGAACAGAATATCTTTATTAAATAAGCAAGATATAAAAATAAGAAAAAATTCTCATATAAAAACATTTCCATAAGCTTGTAGAAACTTTTTTTTTAAATAATCTATTAATGTTGATAGAATACTCATTAAGTAAATACAAATTGTGGAAGTTAGACAATTGCTAAATAAGGATCAGCAGTTTAGCCTTACCTTTGCCCTGGCCTTGGATATGTAACCTACCTGTCCCTGATATAGTGTCCTCTGAGAAGACACAGCACATAATTCAAGCCACATTGTACCAGCCTTGACTTTCTTACCCCGGGCTCAGTTTTTAAAGCTGGCAGTAAAATTATAATTTTAATATATGTGTGTCATTAGATATATATTTATAATTTTGAATATCAGTATATACATATATAAGGTTCTATGACTCTATGTGGATGTGTGTGTGAATAAATAATGCAATAGGCACCAAATTTGTGGAAGAAGAGCCTAGCTTTCACAAGATCAAAGGCAATGGTACCCTTGAACACAAAATCACTTGCTTCAGTGGTTTCATAACTGGATGCATTTACCTCCTCACGATTTGCCCCCGCATGAAGTGGGAAGGGCTGTCATTTTCTGTCATACACACAGATTCACAGGCTTAATTAACACGGGGAAGTTTGTTAAGCTAAAGGACTAATTATACACACAGCACAAACCACTCACACCCACACCCTCCCACTGTCTTTCCTACCAGCTGGATGGTCCATTCCAGCAAAAGCTGCTTCTGCACCTGACACTCAGCAAAACACAGCGACAGAGCTGCTCATCCACCGCGTGGTGTCTCCTGCAGAAACAACTTCCACCTCCCTGGCCCAACCTCCTTTTAAAATTTCTCCAAGTCTGAAGAGAAGAAAGGTCTACGACCCAGCAGAACCAGTGTGGTGGGTGGAAGGTTGCTCTCACCGATGTCCCATGAGTACAGAAATTATGCCAAAGCAGCATCCTCACTGCTCTACAGGGTAAATCCTGTGCAAGGGAGTCACATGAAGAGAGATCCTTATGCTCACTACCACCCGTCTTCTATAGGCATTTTTTTTCACCCTTTTATAAAATAACTCTTTTTATTTCCACAAAATCTTCAGCGATACAAAGGTTTTGGATTTAGAGTGCGATTTCCCTTCTTTTTTTTTAACTTTTCCTCTCTCAGTGTAAACACTGTGGAGATATTTGCTGGCCTCAAGACACTTCTGTTTTTCTGACACCTTAGCAGAAGCTGGCACAGCTGGGACCCCCAAGCACCAAAGTGAGCAAAGCCCGTAAAGAGTTGTACAGCGTGGGAAACCCTTCCTGAAAAGTAAAGAGCAGAGCTGTGAACATCTGGCATCACAGGCAGCACTCTGAATACTGCACACTCCTACTGCATACGTGCACAGTGGTGATCGCCTAAAATCCTCCACGGACTCCTGCAAAGTAAACACCCAAGAACAATGCGGGACTTTCGTTAGACCCTTCCAGGCTGACACCTTCCAGGAGAAAAAAAAAGGAAAAAAAGCATTGATACAGCTTTTCATCCAGTGACTTTTCTTCCCCTGCTCACTGGTGGGGTCATTTCACTCTTCTGGAGCCTGCTTTAAGGCTGGAGAGGAGCTATCGAGGGGATGCAAACAACCATTCCCGTTTCAAGCGTCTTTTCCTGCTGCTAGAACAAGAGAGAGGGGCCATGGCTGACCCGGTCCCCTTGCCTGGCTCCCAGCCCTAAGTGTCATGCGGGGTGCTCCCGCCTCGCACCCTGCAGAACCACAGGGAGCGCACAGCCATCCTCTGGCTGGACCAGACAAACACGTCTTCCAGCTGGGCATGCAACCCAGCTGCCTCCTGCGACTTCCACATGTTCTGCCCACAGAGAAAACTATGCAAAAGAGCCCGGGAGAGAACACAACAATGATTTTAATATATATATATGTATGTATGTATATATATATATATGTATGTATGTGTGTATGTAATATTTATTTAATTATAACAAGCACTTTGTTAAATAACGTGAATCCAAATAAGGGGGACAGAGGAGGGAACCAACGTATGTTGTGGGATTTTTATCGTCTTCCTTTATTTATCTGTATGAAATACCAACCATAAGCAGAAATCTCTCATGCACTTTGCCAGGAGCTGAACTTGCTTTGTGTTTGACATACATGCTTTTGCCACGACCTTCTTTTGCCAGCCCTCCTTGACTTGGAGAGCCTGTAAATAGTTCAACAATGATCTTTTCTTTTGTTGTTGTTCCTGTTGTGATGCTTCCTTGCTGTTTATGTTTGTTCAAGGGTTAGTAAATTTAGAAAATTAATACAGTATCAGCCCATTTCTCTGACTTTCACGTCTGTGTAAACACTACAACAACACACTGCAAGACAGAATCTAAGACTCAAACCTTGGTGGTACACAGGTATCTCACGTCCACTGATTTCTTTCAAAAACAGGTTATTAACATTTTGTGGGACTGGTTCTTACTGGGCAGACTTGAATCCAGTCCAATTTTCTAGTGATTTCAACCTTTTTTTTTCCTTTTATTTTTAGCCTATGAGCTACAGATAAGATAGAGTTTGAAGAATGTTGAAGAATTGTAAAGTGTCCTCAAATTTCTCAAATATACAAAAGTGAACTTGGTATTTGGAGTGGACAAATGTAATTTGTGCATGGTGTCCTGTAGTCTCTCCACTCAGGCATAAGTTAACGTAAGAACATCTATATTCACCTCACAACATTTCTATGCTCTTTGTTGGACCCAGCTAGTACAGCAGAATCATGCTAAAAAGTGGGTCGGATAAATAAAAGTCTATTAAAAAGTATGTAATATGCAAGTTAAAAATAAGATTTGCTGGTGCTTATGAGGAAGTGTCAGATATTGCAGTGCAAAATGTTATTTCAATTTACATGAAAACCTGAGCTGATATGCAAGAAAACCTAGGCTGACATCAGAAATTTTGGCAAATTCTTGGTAGGAAAAGCATGAAAAAACTTTCCCCCTTTGAGAATAGGGCTGTAGTTACAACGTGTCCCTTTCTATTTCTGATGAGGATTAGGGCTGCACTTTCACTGGATCTCGAATAACCTGAAACTCCTCCGGAGAATTTGCAGGTGTAAAGCACAGGGGAAAAGAATCTTCTCTTTGCTTCCTTTGAACGGCTTTTTGGCATGAAAGCATCATCTTTATATACTGTTGACTGCCAAATTCGCCTGTAGACTTCTGGGAACTGAATGGATTCTGGACCTGCCTCCCTGAAGCACTGCCTTGTTCTCCGCCCTCAGACAGACATCAGTGCCAAGACAATCGCTCTGACAGCAACTGGCTCATCGTAATCGACAGTCGTCATCATGCCGTTGGGGTCTTCAGGCTCTGCCAGATAGCAGCATCAAAGCCGTAGTGACAATAAAACTTTAAAAAGTCACCCAGCTCCAGAACTCGTGCTATTTCCTGAGACACCTTGAGCAATCTGACTTAATTTGAAGGTGTGCAGCACCCAGGGACTCAGCAGTGAAAGACACCAACTGTAAATCTTTAGTGCAAACCCCTCTGCAGTGCTGGTGTTACACCAGTGCCGCGATCCGGCGGGTGTTTCGCGCCAGGCAGATGTAGACTGGTGCTCCCAATGCACACGGCAACGCTCAAAATGAAGGATAGAAGTGACAACGTTTAGTTTTCTCGCTGTGCGGGATGCCACATCAGAGCCAGCAGTTGTTGCCCACAATCTACGCAGCTGTGCCCCATATCTAAAAGAACACTAAAGTATTCCAGCTTTTTCTGTTGTTGCTGGTTAAAAGGTTCTGTCTCTGTGCCAGGCTGTCTCCTGCGTCACAGGATCGTGAAGACACGGCTTCTCCACAGGGACAAGTACTATTGGCAATGCATTATTGAAGAAAAGCGGAGTGGTTTGGCTCACATGTCGATTCCCATTATAAGGCAGTGCTGTGACAATGTTCTGGCAATACAATGCATTTTGGCAGTGCTTCGCTTCATTGCCCTTTTTAATAAAATAGGGGAGAAAAAAGTAGTTATAAAACTGCCTAGTGAATTAACTCAGGTGACAGTCCTGTGTCTCACACCCAGACCACAGAGGAGCCTTCTCGACCACCGGACCTTGCATCTCTTCCTAATTTGTGACTTCTTCTGTTCCCTGAGAGACAACCTGATCTGCGTTGCAGATGATCCTTTAATCCTTAGGTCCTGCTGGAGCACAGCATTGCTGGCAGCTGGCTTGACAGAGGCACAGCCATTCAGCGTGATTTGAGGCTGTGAAGACACGTCATCTCCTGGCTACAAGTGTGACCACAGGTTGCTGCTCCTCTGCCACCCCTGCTTTGTGTCACTGCCTTATTAAGTCTAAGGTATCAGGTGAGCCATTTCTCTTTTAAGCAAAAGGAGCGAAGATCTACTGCTTAAACTTGATAAGTCTCTTTTATTGAACTGCAAGAGCCAGGAGGGTCTCTGCAAGTGGCAGAGTTGGCAGAGCTGGGAAAAAAAGTCACCTCCTGCAGAGAAGCGCATACAGCAGCCCAGGAAAGGGGGGCTCTGCTCCTAACCAGCACCCACCACCTGGTCAAGAGGACCCTTTATTGTTTGGCTTGGAGTTATTGGGTGAGAACAGCCGTCTACTCAACAAACAAAGCCAGCATTTACAACCAAGGAGCAAGTCAACCTAGAGAGAGGCAGAGCCCTGCTAGTCTGAAGGTGTGGGCCCACCTCCTGCCATAAAACAGCACTCCCTCCCTTCTGTTCTTGAGTCTCATTTAATGACACTTCTCAAAGTGCCCAAGAGTTCGGTGCGGGCTCTCACCAGGGTCAACAGAAAGCCTCTGATGCTCAGGCAACAGGTCTTCTCTCCAGTTTACACCAATACCATCTGTGGCACATCAGCCACTATTCCCCCACATACGTAGCTCATAAACTAGAAGAGGGTGACAGGTCAAAACCCCGCTGAAGAAGAACACCAGATTATATACTATCAGTTGATTTAATCATCATCTTTTTTTGCCTCAAACCAAATCGTTAAGTCATTAATTAAACTGAATTATTTCCCTGCCTGCATAGCTAACCCTAGTGTAAGGCTTTTTTTTAAAATGAGGGCACACATAGTCAAATTTAGCAGCCACATATCAATCAGCTATCCCTCTAGAAAGAGAAAGTAGGGTTTTGGCTCTCCTCCCGGTTTTATGATGTGGTCTTTCCACTGACATTGAGTTAGACCTCCAGAGGTAAGAACAACAAGAATCTTGCTGAGTCAGTATTTTGGTTCTACTTCTTTTTATCACCTATTAGCCCTGCTTTGTAATTGGGCTCCCACTCTTCTGCGTTCTTCGTCCAGCAGTCAGAGATTCGGCTGTGCAGATTATTTCTTTCTCAGCCCTGAAAGAAGTACAGAGAAAAATATTATGCATTTACAAAAATCTTGAATATGAATGAAATCCATCTTCTAACGACCTGCTTCTTTTGTCTGGGGTCAAATACGCAAGAGAAGGATCATCAGCACAGAGATTTTGCACGGGTCCCTTAGGAATCAAACACAGGATCAAATTCCATATGGGACCAAAGATCAGGTGTTGGGGAAGGAACATGGGAAGAAAGACCCTTTCAGAACTGGGGCAGTTTGGTTTAAAATTGTTGCAGTGTTTTCCTGAGATGAAAGAGTGATTTCTTTACTAACGTAAGATTTCCTTTGGTTGTGATGGCTGGGGCAGTTTGTGATAGGGCTTTTTTTCTGAGAGTCTCAGCATCTTTTCTTGGTATTTTGGCCTCAAAAATGAAGACTCTGCTTGGAGAAAATAAAATAAAATTTTGAAATTGCAGAAGCAGGTTTGGTCAGTAAGATGTATAATAGACAAGAAGATATGAGGAGGGGGCAAATGGCACGAGATCCCTCAGAGGAGCTGCTGTGAGCTCCAGGGGATACAGGACCACTTCCTCCACCCCTGCTCCTCTGCACCCCTGGTTGAGCAGCTCAGCAATGTCTCTCCCCACGGAAATTTCCCTGTTAGTAATTCACACAATATCAATGAGGGGTGTGAGTGGTGCTGCCCTCAAAAGGGGTGGAATATGAGAGGTTGCTCAATCACACTGAAAGGTTATTTAAAAATCCTGCACGTTTACTTTCTGAATTGCCTTCAAATGGTTACAGAAAGTTCACTCTGGTACGAGCTCTTTCTGAGACCTTGTATGAATCAGCTCAGAGAAAAAAAACAAAAGAGAGAGTTGATATTTGCTTCATAAAGACCCTTTAATTCACCAGACTCTTGGGAGAAAGCACTGTGTGTGCTGTGACTCAAATGCCCAGTACCATTTTTGAAGATACGCGTACCTCTTATTCTGTGTTGTGAAGCAGGAGGATGGGCATTTACAGAAAAGCTGCCTTTAATTCAGTTTTACCAAGATACCTTCATCATCTTTTCCACGCAGCTGAGTAATTCCTTCCCTTTCATAATCTGAAAGGTCATCTTAATTCATGGCCCCTTTAACATTATTGAGGGTTTTTTCCCTGAAGGAAAAAACTATTTTTTTTTCCACGTCATTCATTCCAAAACGAATGGACCTCTTTATACTGAGATACTTTGTCCTTGACATTGCTCCTTGGTACTGCATTCAGATATACTCTCCATCCTTAATACCTTTAATAGAACTCCTATTTCTGCATTTATTAATACATTTCATTTAGTACTTCCCAAAAAAAAACGAAAAAAAATGAGGAGGAAGGAAAAAAAGTACTCACAGAAAGTGTTAGAGAAAGGCATTGAATTAATATTTTTCAACTTTAATGATACAGGCCTGGTTGAAATTCAGTTAACAATAGGGAATTATTTCTGCTTCACATTATTATTTCTAAGCATAACTTTTATAATTGTGATTGCCAGGAATGTGATTATTAAATCCACAGATCTCATCACCATATCTGAATTAATGACTGCCAACTTTTAAATACATTTTGCTGTACAGTATCTTGCCAATAAATTTATTTAGTTTCTGTAAATACGGTCAAAATTTCATAGACTACTCTGTGTTATAAAACTGAGGACACTTACAGGATTACTTGTAGCATATATCTAGGTTTCAACTGCTACTGACTTCAAAGTTTTGCGTGGATTATCAAGAAGTGTTTGTTTTCCATCCTCCTTTCTGGGAGAGATCTCTCCACTGTTATCAGACCACTCAAGACTTACCCCAAAGGTTTAAGTAATTAAATGTTTCCTTAAAATTAATTTCAAGTAATCCTGCAGTGCTGTAATTAGCCTGGATCCTTGAAAAGCACATGACACACTCAACGTAGTACGCGGGCTACGGAAGATCAGTCAGTCTCACCAAATGCGAAATACTCAACCGAGTCTTGAAAAGGGAAGTCAAGGTGAAGTTTTGCACTGGCTGTCTCTGAGCATTGATTTAGATGAAGGATAAAATTGTAAATATTTGTAGGGTGCTTCAGCTGAAGAAACTTTATTTTTAAGTGCCACCTACTCTAGAGCTGCCGTTCCCTGGAGCAGGAGCAGTAACTTTCTTTGTCTGGCAAAACTTACGGGTGTGTTATCAACTAAAAATCTGGCTTGTAACATACCCCTTGGCATCCTCAATTTGTCCATTCTGTGGCATTAAAACTTTCAAAGTGAAGTGACCTCATGTCTGTCCCTCTAGTTTTATCAGAAAGTCTAACAGCTAGGTAGCAGTTCTTTTGAAAACACTCACAGTAGATGATGCATTTTGACTAATTCTTTCTCTTTTGTATAAAATCCAGCTATGTTTCAAGGCAACTTTTCTGAAATGGAAAGTCTGAATACTGAGTTTCTACTCCTTTTCCTTTTTTTTCTCCTTCTCCCTAATTTCATCCTCACAAAAGAATTTGGCAGTTCAGGACACAGTGAAGGTAGTGTTGGATTGACAATTGGAGTTGATGATCTCAGAGGCCTTTTCCAACCTTAACAATTCTATAAATCTATGAATCTATGAATTTGACTCAGTTTAGGCCCCTGCAAGACTGCTTCTTAGCAAAAGCCAGCTGTCTGCACATTTTTCTTTCATTCTTTACCAGATCCCACACAAACTTCAGTGTGTTTCTCTTTATCTATCACAACATAACTGCTTGCACAGTTAAGTAGAAATAGCTCATTCTGTACATATTTCACACCTTTATACAGCCAGTTTTATTTTATATCCAGTAAAGAAAGTGCTGGCAGATGATGATTTTAAATGGCAATCCAAATAAAACCCATCAGTTTCTGTTTGATTGTGTATGTGCTCTCCCATGCCCCTTCTCCCTGTAAATAGAAAAGGAAAAATGCAATCTGGTTCAGATGGCTTTAGCCAGGTACTCTGGGCAAACTCCAGCCAGGGCTTCTTCTATTAAAAATAGATTGATATTGAGTTCAGTGTCCCATAGGATCAGCCACTAATTGGAAAGAAATACTTGCTAGGGGAGCAAGCTGCAGAATGTAAGACAATACATTATTTATTTGACAGAGGTATGATCGAGAGGTCTGAGGCCAGGGTGGGTAGCCAAGCTCTCATGGTGGCCAATTCAGCTTTATGACAGGGCAAAATCCTTTGTTTCAATTTCCCAGCCTCTGAAGCAGAGATGATACTCACCACATATACCTTATGGGTCTACTTTAAGGTTAATCAATACCTGTAAAGTCCCCTGAAGATCAAAAGAGCCATGAGAAAACTAAGGGCTGAGATGACAAATGGACCTTTTCAAATACTGCATTGCAGCTAAAGGTATACTTCCTGGACCCAGTGGCATTTTTATTTTCCTCCCCAAATACATTTCAAGGAGACCAAGCAACAATTATCATATAACAGCAGCACTAGGATCAATGACACTACAACAGAGATGAGCTTGCCCCAGTGTGTAAACTGCTGGATACGTCCTTCGAAATGTGAAAATCCTATTCTATCCATGTTATCTCGCCCTCTCAGGCACAACTCGAAGTTTTCTGAGCTTGTGTTTTATGATCTCTCCACACCTGGGCTCGTGGTGGGGCGCATCAGGCACTTCCCCATCGCCTGACGAGAGCCCAGATGTGTGAGTGTCACACGATGCAGGCAACTGGCAGGTCATCACCCAAAACCTATGAAACGTTACGCCACCAAACAGCCACCAAGAACATCAGCCTATTTATTCTGCTTTTTGCATGCCCAAGCCTGCAATTTTCATTGCCAATAAAGAACCAGCTCCAGGTGACAGCTGTTCGCTGCTTGGACACAGTCACGGTCACAGTGCTGGGCATTAACATTTGAAAACCCGATGAGGAAGGCCTAAAATGAAGACAAACCCCAAAAAGCATTTCTGGGTGGGTTCTCTCTCTCTGATTCTTGCTGCTCACGACCCTCTCAGCTCTGCTCCACGTCACTCTGTCCCACCCCCCAGCCCCTGCTCCTGCCTGGCACCCTGCCTCCAGCAGCCCCTGGAAGAGCATCTGTCAGCCACAAACCACAGCCCTTTGCTCAGAGGAGCCTCTCTCACAGCTTCCTGTGCCTCTTAAAAAGTCTGTGAAGACTTTTTCCCCGGAGTTTACCATTTGCACCTGAGTAGCTACAAGCTGAGGTGTCCACGCATCCTAAGCACATTCAGAATTAACTGACCAAGACTTGTGAATGCTGCTCAAACCAAAAGATTTCTCTTTTCCAGACATAACAGCACAGCACACAAAAGATGCACGGAGCAGCAGTGCTTCACACCCCCATTTCTCACTGTGGTCCTTCCCCTTTCGTTCCACTTGGCTTTAAAGGTGCTGAGCCAAACACCGTTTGTCGTGTGGGATCTGATCCTTGGGAACGGAAAATCTTAGAGGGAAGAGGAAAAAAAGGGATACTTTTGCCCACAGTCCTCTGGCAGCAGACTTGTGAACAGCATGAATTTTTTGAGTGGTAGAGTGGCAGAGCAGTGCTTTTAATTCAAAACATCCATCATACAGTTTAGGTGACCAAACAGTAAGCAAATTGTATTTTGCAAAAGGAAGGAGGGAGTTGAACAACTGCTAATGGTGAAATAAATCCTAGCTGTTGTTTCCAGATGTGACATTGCTAAGAAAGCCCTTCTCTTCTTGCAAGAAGAGAAAGGTTTCTTGCTGCAGTGAAATTCCCCATCTCAAAGCCTGACTGAACTGTGGATTTCACTGACAATGTGAGGAAACTGATCTCTGATTATCCGTGACAATAGTTTGGCTAAACTTAGCAATTTTAGGAGCCCTCCTGCAGATAGTTTGCCAGCTGCTGACATGCCATATGCAGCGAGAAAATTAGCCTAATTGCTTTGTCTGCAGCTGACATGATTCCTGGTTTGTAAATACGGTTGTGTGAAATGCGCGTGTGATTTAGACCACAAGGGATAACTGTGAGCACAAGTTTATCTATCTCAACAGGCTGACACCTGGCGCCCTTGTCCTCCTTGTGTTTCACGTCAGTTCACCTCGAGCCTGCTCTGCTCTGTAGCAGAGAGATGCGAGAATGTTTGCCTTCAGCATTCCTTGGACAGAAAACAAGACCAGTTCCTGGCCCTGTGTGGCAAACTGGTAAGTGCCAAATGGAACGTGGTAGAGGGATCTGATAAGGATAAGCAGGAAAGAGATGCCTCGAACAGCCTTGGCCCGAATACCTATGAGGGAAGGAGTCTTGTGAAGATAGGATGCTCTTGTCTCGTAGCATGTCTCCCAAGCAGGCAGGGCAATCACAACACTAATGAGAATTATCGTGAACTGTGAAGTGCCTTGATCCCCTCCCTGGCATACTGCACATCCGCACGTAGAAAAGCCTGGGCACATGGCGATGGGGTAGAGCCAAAAGTTGGACAAACAGGAGAGCGAGAAGAAGCAAGACCCAGAAGCACATAGAGACAAGAAGAAGTGCAGGAGAAGAGGCATCCTTGAAGCCTCTTTGATGGGACCAATGCAGAAACCCAGACTGGTGACCTCTGTCTCTCTCCCCTCCCTTTTTTTTTTGGTTTTTTTTCCCCTCTCTCTCTCTTTGCTTTTCCCCTTTCTCACTAAGTAATACAAGGCCTGTCATACTGCTTGCCTAAGTTCATGCTTAGTTTCCTTCTTGTCATTGTTAAATGTAGTATTGCCTGTTGTAATCTATGTCCTTTTCCCTTGTTATCATCACAGAATCATACAATGGCCCAGGCTGGAAGGGACCTTAGAGATCATTTTAATCCAGCCTCCCTGCCACCAGGGACATCACCTCTCAACTAGATCAGGCAACACATGGGGACCAAGCAGGAATCAAACCCGTGACCTTGGCGTTCTCAGCACCACGCTGAACTGAGCTAACCAGCCCCCTATCATTAAGTTGCTGTAGTTTATTGTATATCTAGTCTTTTTCTGATTATCATTAAGTCATAGCATATTGCCTGCCCATGCCTGACATGTTAGTGTCGTGTAACTAAAACCGATTATCGTGAATCTGATCTATGCATCATGAGAAATTAATAAATCTTTGTGTATGGACCTTGAGACTTGTCTCACTGTTGCCTACTTCGTTGGGCAACTACGAATCTACGTCACTTGTCCCCCTCTCCTGGGCAGGACGTGATAGGGCGCCCCAGCAACACCCATCCTGAATTTGACCTAAGAAGCCCAGGGTTTTGTCACATTTCAAACCATTCCACAAAGAATCACATCGTCTCAGCAAAGACCCTGCAACACGGATGCTGCAGGACATTCACTCCTGATATTGTGGCAAGCTTGAAGGTGACCTTGCTTTCTTTTTAGTTGTCGTGGTTTGACCCTGACCAGCAGC
>NW_009734966.1:0-5260 GCF_000703405.1 Apaloderma vittatum | reverse complement strand
AGGTGGGCTTCCTGTGTCTCCTCCCTGGGGATGCTCAGGGTGGGACAGCAGCCTGAAGCTGTCACGGGCGCCATCCTCCAGCCAAAGCACCTTGGCACGTCCTGTCTGGGGCAAGAGCCCAGCATGGCCTACGATGTGGCACCATCGCCCCGCAAACCGACTGCCGAGGGACTCTGGCACTTTGGGATGCCCATGGAAACGGCAAATCCCCAGGCAGAAGCTTTTCTCGCATGCACAGATCCGTGCACCCAGGAGGGCACCGCTGCAGAGGTGGGAGGGTTTTTACCCAGGCTGGCTTTCAGGTTCCCTCTGGGGCACATGTTTCCCACCCTCTGCCAGGAGAAGGTCGATTTTTTTTTTTCCGAATGAATTGTATTTGAGGAAGGTTTTTCCTGCTGTCCTGCCATTTCTGTTCCTTTGTCCTTTCTCTCCTTGCTGTACCTACAGAGAGTCCTTGGGTAACCCCTTTCTTCCTCCCTCTCTTCCTCTTTCAAAACCTAAGTTCTCTGCAAGGGCATCAGCTCAGCCTTCTCCCTCCCGCAGCTAGGCAGTGTTTTCCACTGCTCAAGGCAAACCTTGAAAAATGTGACAACACCCCTGCTTTGTATCAGTTGTTAGTCATCGGTGTGGGGGAGGTGGGCAGAGAAAGGCCAGGGGCTGTGTCCTGAGTGCTCAGCTGGGCTCTTGGGAATGAAAACACTACACACCTTCAGCAGATGCCATTGACGGTTGGTTTTGTTGTAGGTTGGTTGTTTGGGTTTTTTTTCTTGGAGAAATAGAAACGCCCAGAAGAGCAAAAGGAGCGGAGCTGCTGCCAGGTGGGTGAACGCCAGCTGACACGGCCAGGCTGACTGCCACGACAGGCAGGGTCGCCGATGGCTGACATCCCTCCCTGGCAGATATAAAACCCTGCCAGTGACGGCTGTAGCAGGACTGGCTGCCGGGAAGGACCAGGCACTGCGGTGTCACCTCTCTTCCTGGTGGCTTTCTGATAGACCAGTGCAACCACCTGTACCTGTAGCAGAAAAAGGAGGTTCCCCCAAGAGAGCTGAGCCCTGGAAGAGAGTGTAGAGCAGAAATGCACCATGGCCAGGTACACACGACGTTGTCGATGCTTTTCCTACAGGTCACTGAAGCCCTTAGAGTGGTTTCAGAGGCCAGGCTGCTTGCTGGGATTGTGCGCCTCATGTTGAGACACCCTCGGAAAGGGCAGCTTTGCTTGCAGACACAGCGCTCGCACGTCCCTCCGGGTTTGCTTATCGTCCCCATTGGCAGGACTGCTGGCTCCTCGTGCGACTGCCAGGCCTGGGTGACAGCGCTAGCAGGACCTGAGCAAGGTGGCTTTGAAGTGTCTGGCTGGGTCTCCATGTAGAGCAGAGCCTACCATGCCCAGCTAGAAGTTACCACTTAGTGCAAAGAGAGGTGTGAGCCAAGCCACAGCTTAGCTCAAAATCCCTTGAATTTGTCTGCAGTTTTGGGTTGGGTCAATTTATTTATTTTTTTTTTAAGGTGCCTTCTTTCCTGAGCTAGCAAAGCATGGCCCCAGTGCTGGCATCGCTTGTCTCTCCCACGTCAAGAGGGCAGGGAAGGTGTCTCCAAGGCTCCTTGCCTCCTCCTGGGACGTGATAGCTGCCTGATTTCTGGCCCATGGGTGCATGACACAAGGGCTGGTGGATCTCGCTCCCGCAGCAAATGCCACCTTCTCCCCAAATGCGTGGCCCTTCTGAGGACAGCAGGCACAATGTGCTCTGGTGAGGGTATTTCTCCTTCCTCCGCACGGCTAAAACCCAGCTCAGAGGAGCCTGGGCAGATGCTCGTGGTTGATGGGTTTAACATGGACCTGCTTTGTTCCCACACACGGTGAACAAGGGAGGGACCTTTGGGTGCAGCACAGACATCATCGCTCTTGTTCTTCACCGAAATCCCAGCAGGCCGGGTGGTTGTGGATGGGAGCACTGCCTTGCAGACCTGCAGACGCTGGCTGGGTTTTTTTCCCACCTTCTGCATCACAGGATAGGGAAAGGAGGAAGAGGTGATGGTCCGCAAGCAAAAATGTTAATTTGTAAATAGGGAAGAGTCTGGAAGAGTTTACTGTTCTGTAGAATAAATTAATTTTATTTAAAAAGAGAAAGGGAGTGGGGTGTGGGGGGGAACGACTTGTTAAAAAACCAGAGAACTCAAGTTCCAGTTTTAAAATAAAATCAATTGCAAAAAGGACAGCGCGTGAGCTTGGGGCGTTGCTGGATTTGTGACATGCTGGTACAAGTCGGAACACCTCCATCCCTGAAGCAGCCCTGGATCTCCCTTGCCAAAGGCCTCTGCTAGCATCTCCTAGCAGCCACGTTCCCCATCGTTCCCCTCTCCAGTGCCTTCTTCTCTCCCAGGACGCTCTGCCATTGTATGTCTTTCTCGTGTGCTCTCTTCTGCCGAGGATCGCCCAGGATAAACGGGTCCGTTGTCCCAGACTTTACCGTCACGGCTAAGCAGCGTGACAGACACGGCTTCCAGACGCAGCGAACACATGGCTTTTCGGGGGGGGGAGGTAGAGGGAGCTGCTCAGCTCTGCAGTCAGGCCACGGTTGTGTCATGATCCATTCAGAAAAACAATATTCCCTCCCCTAAAGTCCCCAGAGCTTGTTCTTTGGTGCTGGAGAGCTCATCCATCAGGAGTGGGGCAGCTGGGGAGGCGACGGGCCCTCTGTTATGGAAGCAGGAACCAAGGGCTGTGCCTGCGGGACAGCTGCTCCTCCTGCCTCACTGTAAGCGGTTCACACCTCAGCATATTAGCAAATTGACTAATTACAGCATTAGCCTGGCTGGAAAACACGCTTTCCTTTCTTTTCACAGAGTTCCTGGGAGGGCAGGGGCAGGATGCAACAGCTCTTTGCATCAGACACAGAGATCAAGCAGTGAAATGAGGGCAAAGCACACCGGCGGTGTCCTCTGCCCAGGGACGGAGGGCAGGTCTGCAAGGATGCTGACATCGAGCTGCACGCTGGCAGACAAAGGGCAAAAATGAGAAGGGATTTCAGTGGCACAGCCTCTCGTGTTTCATGCGGGGTGTTTGGGCTGTTCATGCTACCCCTGCCTACCTGCTACACAGGATCTTTCTGGGCAAAGGCTTCCAGAAGGAGCCCTCTGGCGGAAAACTCAGAATGCCTGTACTCTGAAACACAAATGAGCTGCTTTCATAATGGATCAGGGAGCTGACTTTTGTTGTTTGGTTTGCACCGCACTATGAAAACTCTTCCCTGTCCTACTGCAAATCCTTGGTCCCCAGTAAACCCAGTTCTGCCCAGATCCCAGCCCAGTGTTCTGGTTTCATGGCCTTTCTCTTCCCTGTCCTACTGCAAATCCCTGGTCCCCAGTAAGCCCAGTTCTGCCCAGATCCCAGCCCAGCGTTCTGGTTTCATGGCCTTTGTATTTTTTAATGGCATGACGAAATACTTCCTATTTTTGTCTGGCCCAAGTAACAGCCTTGTCCCCCTTCCTCAGACAGATATGCTTAAAAAGTAAGATGTGCATAATACATCAAGAATCTGCACCAATTCCCTAGCTGCATAGCTTGAAACTGAGACGCTCCCAGGTCTCTTTCCCCATGCTGTTTGTGTGGGCTCCATCGGATGACGGGCAATGGCCTGTTTTTCCCCAGGGCTGTGAGGTGTCATTGGCACAAGCCACGCTTTGGCCAAGAGAATCGAGCTGCCCAGCTGGTCCCTGCAGCCCTTGGGCTGTCACCGTGTCTGCAGGCATGGCTGCGTTCTGCCTCCCTCTTGAGAGGGCTGAGACCTGACAGCTCGTCGCTCACACACCTGATATTGGAGCTGCGTTTTGGAGAGGTGGCCACAGCAGCAAAGAGGAAGAAATACCTACAGGCTAGTGAGTTAAACTGGCCTCTGTCATGGTCAGGACTCAGCAGAATGGAGGGGAGAGAAAACTCAATCGATGTGCAGCAACTCAGCTTCTAAAACCTGCTCCGCAGTGACTGAGAGGGGAGGGGGACGTGTACCTGCCCAAGCCTCTGCGACTGGAGCTGGTGTCTCCCCAGCAGGGGCTGAGCACAGGCTGGCACTACCTGGTTTCTGTCCTGGTGGGCTGAAGAGGACCCAGGGCTGGGAGAGCCACAGGCACAGGGGCTCGGGAGCTGGCAGCCAGCACAGGGGAAGCTGTTTGCATTGCTCCAGCCAGGGCAGTGACTGACTGCAAGGATGCCTTCCAGGGCCAGCACGGCCAGCCGGGAACTCAGCCAACACTAAATTCACACCATTCTTTTACAAATCAGGTTGGTAAGACAAACACAAGGCATAAACTAGTGTGATTTCCATAGCAACCTCAGTAGAGTCTGCAAAGCCTTTTGTAAACATGGAGCTGAACCCAAGGATCAGCTCCGATTTTCTTCACGGAAGCGGGAAGAGCATGGGGGCTTAATAAATTCAGGTCTTACAAATGACCCATAAATCTCAGGAGGAGCCATTCCCAGCCTTTTCGTTCCCCTTTCTGTCACCTTCTCCACATGCACAGCACGAAGCTGTCTGAAACGCAGAGCCCAACTTCACCGCTCCAGCTTATCTCCATAAACTACACAAAGGCTTATGCCCCTCTTCCATTGCAGCTGATCTTTACTAGCTAATTCTCTGACGCACGCACAGCCCGAGCACATGCCATGCCATTTCTGTGGGGCCACAGCGGCTTGACAACTGTCACCTTCTCCACATGCACAGCACGAAGCTGTCTGAAACGCAGAGCCCAACTTCACCGCTCCAGCTTATCTCCATAAACTACACAAAGGCTTATGCCCCTCTTCCATTGCAGCTGATCTTTACTAGCTAATTCTCTGACGCACGCACAGCCCGAGCACATGCCATGCCATTTCTGTGGGGCCACAGCGGCTTGACAAGAAATTTTTTTGCCAGCCTGTACCACAGCCAGGTCCGGCTCCTCTTCCCCACTCACAGCTTTCTCCATTCCCCCCTTCAGACAAGCGTGGATCTGGACGTACAAGCCCTCAGCTGGTCCAGGCACCATTTTTGGAAACCCTGAGGGTGAATATGAATGTGGATGGGGAGGGCGTACCCCTTCCACTACCTCCCTGCCTCTCCAGAGGAGGCCGTGCCCAGGGGAATTGCGCTGCCGTTCATCACTGTCAGCAGACAAAGCCCGCGGGCAGCGCTGGCTCATCACTGAAGTGACATGAACAGATGGTGCAGGCGGCCTGCCGGGGAGGAGGCACTAGGAAGTCCCATATCGCTTACACCGTCAC
>NW_009734965.1:0-64310 GCF_000703405.1 Apaloderma vittatum | reverse complement strand
TAAAATATATATAACTTTTAAATAAATTGTAATTTTTTAATGTTCTGAAATCATGCAAATCTCTACTTAAGTCTACAATTTAAAAGATATTTTTGAACACTTAATTTGGGCACAGATGCTCATAGAATTAGAATGAAGAATACACAGAGCTGTGCTGATTTTTTCTTACACTACCATATATCATTTGGAAGGTTTCAGTAGTATGCTGCGTTTTCTGATCATATGGATGAGAGTTGCTGTATACTTTAGTTTCGCTGCCATAACTTCCCCTCTCTTACGATATTCTTATTTCATTACTGGAACTTGTTCAGAGAATAATTTGAGTTGTTTTTTCAATCTAGTGAAAATATTTTGCATACCCATCCTTGCCTAAAATCTTGGCCCAGTCCTGAAATCAGTAGATAGTTCCCTCTTAGCTATTTTCCTTAATCCCAAATTATATTTTAAAGTGTGTGTCATGTGAACCACACTTTTGTTGATTTATTCCTTGCATTTTAATGTTACCTTTTCTATATGTATTGTTTACTGTCTAAATTTATTTGTATCTTTAAATGAAGAAATGCAGATAATAAGAAACATGGAAAATACTTCTTGGTTTGTATTGGATTGCATTACTTACGAAGCATGTTTTCTAGAAATATTTTCTCATTGTTTTAAGATAGGGGTTTTTTTAATTCAGCAGAATTTGGCTCTCCTTGGCAGGAAGAATTGATTACTCATGTCCTTCATGTTAAACAGTCATTCAGGACATGATTTCACACTTAAGTGTAATTGAAAACCATTGCCAAAAGTAACTGTCCTTGAGAGAGCAACTGTTTGCTTAATTTCCTTATGTTGTTAATTAAGCCCTTAACCCAGTCACCAGTAATTTCAAGCAGAGAAGGAAAGTTACAGTGATGATTTTTTTCCTCTAAGCAGAAAATAACTGAATAATTTCCATAAAGACGTTACTGTGATTGAATTAAATACATTCTTTCAACATGTGCAAAATACTGGGCTCCTGAATAATGCAACCAGAAAGCTGAGTTTATTATGCCCATGAGCTATGAACTCCCAGGTTGCCAGAGTTCATAAAGGCTTGTTTTAGGTTTAAAAAGGTAGACTAATTCATCGATTTGTGTGTTGCATGCTATATTCATTATTTGTTTTGGCAATTATATATCTGAATTTTCCTACCTTGTTAGCTAAACTACAAATACATACCATTCTACATTGATTAGACATCTCCTTATAACGTATTAAAATCTGCATTCTAGTTCACAGTATATCTTACTGCAGTTAATGCTTTTCAATTAAAGCAATAATTAAAGATAAACCCTTTTTTTGTTGCTTGAAATAATTTAGAGAATAATATCTACTGTAGGCAAGTTTACTTCTGTGTCAATATACTTTTCTATTAGCCTCCTCCTAATTTCTTTTTTTTTCTGATATATCTCTGATTCATTTATTTATCCCTCTGTTAAATAACAATAATAATACAGTGCATTGTGCTGGAAATGAACTGTTACTCCGTGATTAGTAAGTGTGAAAATGTTCATTGAAAAGACACATTTTTCTTGATAAATTTTTAAAAATAGAAAAGAAAATTTAAATGTAAAAAAGCAATTAGCCTGGTTAATGGAGCAAAGGTAGTTTGAAGGAACTCTCTTTTAGATAAGATCTGGTGGCAAGAGGTGCATAATCAACATAGGTACACAAACAAGGGTTTTATAAAAGCACACTAGTAACCAACTGATGTTTGGATATAGTATAGTAATTTAAAGCACATTATCTTTAAAGAGGAATGTAACAATCGTCTTGATGGACATATTTCAAATCCTGCTGTAATGGAACTCTTCCAAGTGACCAACAGTGAGCTTGAGAAGGAACTATCTGTTACCAAATATTTCCTTAAGCTGGGTGTAGCTATTTATTATAATGATTGACTTCTAATTTATTACTTACTTGTGCTTCAACATCTGTTAATTTGCGGGTCTGCTCAGCTGTTTGATTTAGTAAGTTTGTGCCTATTTCAATCATTACTGCAGTCTGGTTCTGCACTGCAGTTTGCTGGATCTCTACCATTTCTTTCTTCATACTGTCTTGGATGTAATTCTCAAGCTACATGGGAAAGGAAAGAGAGAAGATAGTTGCATTCTTTAAATGTTGGGGGGGGTAGCACAGTAAGCTTGTTGGCTGCCTTGCTAAACAAATTTCTTCCCTGCCTATTTTGCATTTATATGGAGCTTCCCAGTGCTAAGCTCTGTGAGAGGAAGGGCAAATAGGATGAGGAATGTGTGGCCACCTATTTTCTAAAGGCAGGAACAGAGATTTGCAGGCAGTAGGTACAAGGCACAGTGGTGAGAATGCTTGTGCGTGCTTGGAAGCTTAGTGCTCCCACCATTGTCACCATCAGAGGAGCTTCACCAGCTTTGGCAGCAGTGGGAATTTTTTTAGAAGACAAAAACTTAGGAGTTTAGTCATCTTCCTGTATCTAGACTTAAATATTTTCAAAAGCATTTTTCATCACATGACTAGAAGTCAAGAGAAGAGGTCAGATGTCATTTAACACTGTTATGTGTGCATTTTTATGAGAGAGAATTTCAAATAAAGACATGAAACAGTAGGAAAACCTATAAATACTTTAAATGCTTAATATTTAGGAATGCAAAAACTTTTATTCTGAAGACATTTATGTGTCTAAACTAATAAGGCTTTTTTGGTAGTGATTTTATAACAGAGTACACTGCTTTCAAGGAACATTAGGAGAAGATAAATAGCGAGGAGAAAATCCAAGTAACCCTTCGTGTAGTCTTTTCTTCCATGTGTTGGGATTAACCAAAAGCAGTCTGATTTTTCTTCATGCTTCTTTAATATCATTTTCTCAATAAAATTGCAAATATTTCATACTTCTTCAGTAAGCCATTGATTATGAACTCTTAAAAATCCAGGCCACATGATTTTTCTTCTCTTGTTGATTGCGGACATTTCTAAAAATTTCTAGAGTCACACTTCTACTTCACTCCAACACTGTTCTTGCAAACTACAGTAATTTTTGAACTTCATGCTTTACTTATAAAACGGATGTTAGCTAATTAGCTAATAACAAACAGCTGGTGTGATTAAACATGAATTCTAAAACTTCACCAGTTCCTAATCCAAGGAAAATGGTAAAACAAGTCAATATCTTGATTTTTCAAAAATATTATTTTTCATAATGGTGTCTTGATATAAGTAATGGCTTGTAGTGAGGAGGAGCTTTGGACATTACTGTATAGCTTCTTTCCATATCAGTGAGGACAAAGCAGCTTATGATTTAGTATTCTATCAAACCACACTGTTCAGACATAGCCATCCAGCTTCTGACCAGGTAAAGATCAATTAGCAGATCTATCAGCTTGGAATGTTTCCCCTTTACTTACTTCCCTACTTATCTGAGCAAGGACTGGATTTTTTCTTCTGACTTCACAGCTGTTTTTTAAAAGTGGTAAATGAAGGAAATGGTATATTAGGACGTTAAAACCTCTGAAACTGAGATTATATTCTTAGTTAGAAGTAAGCGTTATTTATTTTTGTGCAATGTGACAAAAAAAACCTCTCAAAGCAGTATTTGTTCATTCACACCTCTCTCCCCATGCAGCTGGGGAACTACAATGAACAAGAGAGATTTCAGATCTGGCACAAGTTCGACCCATATCTACTGCACTGCAGCATAAGTATATTTACTTCTCAGGTGTACCACAAAGATTTTAAACTAGCCTTTTTACACCCTTAGATGCTTTTTGCATGATCATAGAATCATAGAATGATTTGGATTGGAAGGGACCTCAAAGATCATCTAGTTCCAGCCCCCCTGCCATAGCAGGGACATCTCCCACTAGACCAGGTTGCTCAAGGCTCCATCCAACCTGGCCTTGAACACTTCCAGGGATGGAGCATCCACAACCTCCCTGGACAACCTGTTCCAGTGCCTCACTGCCCTCAGGGTAAAGAACTTCTTCCTTACATCTAGTCTAAGCCTAGGCTCTTCCAGCTTCCACACATTACCCCTCATCCTATCACTACAGGCCCTTGTAAAATGACCTTTCTGAATACTAAAAGTAAGGATATAATGAACTGAGTTTTGGCACAGTAGGTTAACAGGGGTATGTTCCATCACCACTACACTATGGCAATTAGAGTTGTTCCCTGTTCACAGAAGTGTTACGTTTTGCTCCTGAATAGTCCTCATTTTCAAAAGCATTCCCACCACCAAATGTGTTGGATTTTTTTAAAAGCTTTAGTGATATCTTTTAGGTCTGCTTCTTCTTTTCTACTTAACTAAGGTCAGTGGCTTTTAATTGTGTAGTAATGATAAGACATCTTTGGTCCTTGATGACTAGGCTATGAGACATCAGAATACAGTGATAATTTAATTTAAAGAGCAGTGCAAGATAGTATTTAGTGCACCACAGTTCAAGGAGATTTACAAAGTTTTGAAGGCTTTTAGATAGATAGAAATAAGTAATTTTTCACTAACATTAGGATGCTGCTCCATGAAGGCCAGATATGTCCCTCTGAAAAGGCTAGACAGCTGGGGATTATACAATTTACCTAAGTCCAAATTAACTTTAGCAACTGAAGCTGGAGATCTGGACACCATTATAGACAACTTTGACAAGACCTTTGCTCCAATACACCTCTGTTAAACAAAAATAGGGATCTCCAAAATGCATCTTGCTTGCCTCAGTACCATACTGAAGTACTGTAATGCTGTTAGAAAGATAAGGGGAAAAAAGACATACAGAGAAAAAAAGGACCAAGATATCTCTGGTATCAGAGAGCTACCATATGAGAAAGCATCAAAAATATTGCATCCTATTTAGTTTAGAAAAATATGCCTACAAAAAATAGAAAGAAGGCAATAAGTAGATGAACAAACAAAGATTGATCAAGAGCTTTGATTCTTTCATAAAGTAATTGTGGGTATTAAACCTCATTGTTCAAGGTTGGTTCCTTGCTCGCTAGAGAAGGATCAGAATGAGAATCTGAGCAAAGTCATCTCTGCAAATAGGATTACAGAACTGCAAGACTTCTTTGAAAACGTTATCACCAAGTTATTCCAAAATATACTACTAGAAAATTAGTTAATTCTGGGCTTAAAGGTAAGGTAAACACTTCATGGTAGGCTTAGGCAATTGCCCAGTTAAAACACACAACTGTAGGGTTGCTCTGATTACAGGATGCAAAACCTGTGATTACAATTTCAGGCATCTGGTGGTTCTGGTTGCCAGATTTTTATACCCCTTGTCACTGTGCTTGCAACTTTAGAAAGCAGTTTTGTTTGGACACACAGACCTGCACTTTCATAATTTATCTTATTTGAATATCTGTAAGTATAAGTCTATCTCCAAGTATCTAACCTCTTTCAAATAATATTCATGAGATGTATTCTAAATCATTGAAGTATTCTCTTGACTCCAGTTTAGCAGTTTGTCTTCACATCTGTTTTTCAACTGAAAAAATATTAAATAAGGAAATTAGGGAATATGGTGTTTGTGCTTACTTGAAGGCATGAAATATGAACATCAAAAGGCATTTCAGGTTCATGATCTGGCTTGTTTATTCTAATTTAAAGCAATATGAACCATCAAATGATATTGACCTATTGAGTGGCTTTGAAGCTTCTTGTGTTTTTTCCCTAAAAATCCTACAAAGAATGATTACATAAACCCCTTCTCTTCTTCCCTTCGTATTCACTAATCCTTTCCCTTTTGTTCATTCTCTGCATGCACGCATCATAAAATCTCTTTTCCTGAACTTAACCAAGCTATTCATCCCTCTTTGCTCATATTCCCCTCTCTCTTGGCCATACAATGCACAACTGTGGGAAAGCAGAGCCTTCTACTACGAAGTTTCATAATTTCTTTTAGGAGCAGGTGCTTACTTTCATCTTTCTTCAAAGACGAATAAAAGAATTACTTCCATCTGGAATGCCTGTCATTTCCCACTGACTTCAGCGAGAGCAGAGCATGTTCTGTGTCCTGGGGGCAGGTGGAAGAAACTTTGTCAATTCACACCCCAGTTAAGGCAGCCAAGGCTGAGCTTCATCGACAACACTGAGGATTAGCAGTCGTTTGGCAAGACTGCAGTTCTTCATGGCACTCTTCTTTGTAGAGTCCTATTCATCAGCACCTACCAAGGAAGCTCCTTCCTTTATTAGAAGTAGCACACTCAGAATTTCTCAAGGGGAAGAACAGTTTGTGTCATAGACAAATGCAAAGGGCACTGGAATGAAGTGCTTGAGCCCCATCACTGAGTTCGGAAGCTTGGCAGTTTGGTTTGAACAGCATGTCTGTCTTTTCCAGTATTTTGCTCAAATTTGGAAGATGCAGCAGGGATTATTTGCCAGATTTATCCTTTGCCACATGGGAAGATAATTTCTAATCTCTTTTTAATGCAGTTAATAGCTGGCATGTAAGACTTGAGTTGGTTGGTATATGTTAATTACATTATGGTTATTTTGGACAAAGTAATTGTCAAATTGACTATCGGTGATGCATCTTTCAGAAATTCTGCTTTTGAGGGAGTAAGTCAATCAGTAAGTCCTATCATAATGAAATTGTAGGGGAGAGGGAAAGATGTATTAATACATTCAGATCTGAAAGAAGGGATAGTTAGTTGAGAGCATTTCAGTGATTCTTTGTGGAATTTTTTCATGAAATGTTCTTTTTTTTTTTCTGTAAGACTTTGGCTGGCATGTATTCTTGAAGAAAGTAAATATAAAAATGAAAGCACAGATGGTAAAAAGCATATCTCTTGAAGTATGCTTAAATTGCAAAAACAGCTGGGAAAATTGAAGAAATAATTTCAGAGTGGAGGTTTGTTATATCGTTATGGTGATGCATTTTTAGAGAGACAAAATTCTCTAAGGTCATCAATTTGGAGCTGTCATGCTTTATTACTTCAAATCATATAAAATCATAAAATTTGATGAAAATGCTTTAGCTAAATTGCCAAAAGAAGGAGGACAGATCATTCATATTGGAGCACATTCTAAAACACTGTTTTCATAGCCAAGATCGTCCTCTTTTAAGCAAGCTTTAAATTGTCAAGAAAGAAAAGACAACATGCAGAGTATGTGTCAAAATAAATTTGTTTTCTAACCATTGGCAGAGATAGTATTAATCCTTTATGAACAGTTACCAATGCTTATTTAAATTAAGAGCCTTCCTGATTGCTATTGTATAGTTTGTTTCCATATTACAGAACAATCTTCCAAAGAATCAATAACTGATTTGCACATTTTGTAGACACTTCAACTTACTGGTTTTTTCATTCAGAGTTATAAATGAGGTCTTGCTCTTGTTCTTCACTGCCAAGTGGTTAGTCTGTACTAATTAAACAGTCATGTTCCTGGCAGCATTTATAACTATATAAATACATACATCCGTTCTTTGCCAAATGCTACCCCTTATAAATGGTACAAACAGTACTGGCTGCTAGTTTTATTTTACAGAATTTGTCAGTTATTGGAGTAGCCTTTCCAAACAAAGTTTGGTGATTTCCTTAATGCTTATAATCTGATTCTGGCAACTGTAATGTTTATTTTCAGAGAGAGGTGATGTTAAACACAAATTTGTACATGTTACTGTGTCCTGTAGAAGAAGTAGGTAGATGGCTGGAGCTGCATGATCCTTTGTATCCACTCCTGAGATCATCAGAATCTATCAAGATCTTTTTTCCTTGAATCAAATGTGGATTACTAGACTATGCAATTAACCACTTTAGGGAATATGTCTATAAGTTTGAGAAAATTCCAGAAGCACTGTTTTTAGGCTTTCTCACAACTTGTCTGGTGAAATCTGAAGACAATCTTTATTCTTACAATAAAGCATCCGTTCTAGAACTCCACTTGCTAGGAGAAACAGCAGAGTCAAATTTTATCTGCAGTGATATCTCTATAGCCCTGTATTTAGATCAGCAGATTCATTGCATGCAGAATGCCATTAGCCCCATAAACTCAGCAACTGCTGTATGTGATAGACTGTATGAAGCTCCGCTTCATTTGGGTTATTCAGTCTATCTAAGGGCTGATTTGTGGCCAAATGGAGGGGTCAGGCACCTCCATGCCCCAGCCATCTGTTCCTGCTCCCTTCCTTGCACCAGCTCTCCCATTTGTTGTTGGACTTTTGACTAAGCCTGAAAGCACCAACCTAGAAGAAATCAAGGGACAATTTCCTGTCAAGTTTGTGGATTGTGGATCTCTCCTAGATGTCAAAACCATTACTAAGATAACCGTGGCTTTTGATAGTGTAGAAAAGTTATTTTAAGATGTAAGATGATTTTAAATTATATGCTACTTTTTTGCTAATATTCTCCTAAGATATCACTTCATATGAGGGTCATTATATTTCTCTGACTGCAGCAACAACTGTTTTTTCTCCTGCCATTACTTTGAAATTTTAGATCCTTCATATTCTTGACAGCAGCAGTCTGATAAATATGGAATATTTCTAATTAAAACTAGCTTTCTTCATATTTTCAAAGGGAGAAAACAAAGAATATGCATAAGGTTTCCATGAGAAACAGATAGTTCTAGTCAGACCTTGATTTTGCTGAGTAATTAACTTACAAAATAGTTCAAAAGAACCTGCAGAAGTATTGAAGAGGTTGTATGACAACACATTTTGCATGCTTAGACATCTAATCTAGATACAGAGAAAACTGCAGGGATAGTGACATGTGTGTGGTGTTTTTTCTTCTAAATTTTGCTTTGAATTTCCCAAGGTAGAGTAGATCCAGTAGAAAACCTAGCAACAGAAAACACAACATTTACAGCTAGGTATTTTTTTATGTGCATTGAAGCTATAGTGTTTGACATATATTAAGCTGTCAAAACCTCTTTGAGTTGCTGTTTTTGCATCCCTACTAAAAATGTCCTGTGCTTTACTCAGAGCTTATCTTCATGAATTTAAAGCAAAGGAATTTAATCAGCCCTTCTAATACTTGTTGTCATCATCCTCACATTTTGTTCCCTAAAATGGTTTAAGTTTATACACAAAAGTGAACAAGACAGAAAATGAACTTAAGTATCCAAAATCAATGTCTACAGATGGGGCAAAATAAGAAAACCACAGATGAGTCTCATCAGTTCCTTTTGTAAATACTTTTTCAGAGTAGAGATGAGACCTTCCCACTTCTCATACTCCAGATGTCTTGAATTATCTTTAACCGAGTAATGTTTGGTTGTAGTTGCCTTGCCCTTGTTTCAGAGTGGCAGTGTTCTTTGGACTATGGCCATGTCTGGTTCCTTCATGAGGCATCTGAAGTAGAATTTAGCCCATAATTTGAAACATATTTTTCAAATTCTGTGCCAATGTGCAACTGTCTCATTGTAGCAGGTCATCCATATATACCACAGAATCCTTAAATTTCTGTTTTGCAGATACATTTTTGTATATAAAGACAGAAAATACAGTTTTGTCAAAGACTATTTTAACAGACTTCATTTTCAATTAAAATACTAAATATGTAAATTGTTTATGTGCAGTATAGACGGCACACTAGGAAGGGTTTCTTGGGATAAGCCTATCTGTCTGGATCCTAATGAATGCGGCTAACAGTGAAATATAATGTAGTCCTTATAAAAAGAAGAAAACACTGTCACAATTTCATCACAGTGGTTCATATAGGCAATATGAAGTATTTTACCCACATATATATGCTACACATGCTGCTGAATGTGCATGTATGTAATGAATGGAACACCATATAGCCAGGCTCTCCATGTGTTCCACATCACAGCAACGTATTGATGTTACAAAGACAAAATACTGTGAAAATCAACCTCGCAGATAGTTTTGTTCTTTTTAAAATGGCTTTTCCTACTTGTTTTCACAGTCTGTCAGTGTTGCTACTGCTTAAAGTTAGAATAAAAATGGAAGAATCACTGTCCTTTCCAAGATCCATTTATCTTGACAGACCTAAGGGAACACATTTTTAAGGACATTGCATCAATCCCCATCAATCAGATCATAAGCTATTTTAAAAGAGCTTTTAATAAAATATTTCTCTCTGTTTCCTGAAAGTTGGTTATCAATTCTAGTAGCTTGTAATTTTTTGAAAAAAAAAATAGTACACTGTAAAATAATAATTAAAAAAAATGAGTCTGGAAAAGAGACATTTTAAATTCTCTTCTTTTTTTTTCCCCTTCTTTTCCTGGGGCAGGAAGTCCCAATGGACTGTGTGTTGTTTCTCAAGGGAGAGAAAAAAAAAAATCATTTGGGAATGTATATGGGAATGCCTGAGATGTCTCTACGCTATTAGCTTCTTACATGCCTCATCGAGCATGTCCGCCTGTCCAGACCTCCAGCTAAGATTTTTCCCTTATCTCTTTTTCCTGTCAGCAAACAAAAGGTGAAAGTAACATCATAAATGAATACTATCTGAAAGGGAGCTGTGATTTATTGGAAAATATTCAAGCTAAAATTGTGTAACAAAATACTAAAGGTTTAAATGCTAGCTCTTAAAATAGTAAAAACAGACTTTAAAGTAAATTCTATGCAGGATGCCACATGCGCGCTAAATGAAAGCTTACCAACTTATTTTCATGTCCGATTATGTCTCATTTAGAGGAAGCTGTTGGTTATGCTTTTACAATTTACACTTTCTCGCAGAAGGAAAAGATTCCCTCTTCATTGGCAATAATCTACTTGAATAAGAAACAAAATAGAATATGAAACTAAATGCATGAAATGCCTTCGCTGTCTATGCAAATACTTATGAATAATGACTTTGACCCTTTGTTCTTGCCTGGAAGTGTTTTGTACCTAACACTAAAAGGTATTACAACATAACCATTATTTCTTTTATATGTTTTGAACTAACTACAAAAGTTACAATCAAAATTATGAACTAGAAAAGCAAAAGAGTGCATAGGAAAAGGGAAGATGCTTTGAGAGCTGAGACTATCCCAAAGGCTGACTTAAGAGTTGAAGTCCCACCACTGCAGACGCTTGAGCTTGTTTTGTACATGTGATATCACTCTGCTGCCTTCCTAACAGCATATATGTTTTCACATGGTTTGACACTTGGAGGATGACACTGGTTCTTTATACTATATAGGATGCATATAGTTCTTGCAGTGCATTTTGTTAAGGGATGTAAATAAAATTGCAAATGAAAAATATTCTTGAGATTTAGAAAAAAAATGTCATTAATAGAAACCACATAGTCAACTTCACAAGCCTTTTAATAGAGTGGATTTCTGTATGGCTAAGGAAATAATTTAAATCAAAATTTGACAGCAGTATCTTCAGAACTAAAGTCAGTTATTCGGTGATAAACTGTTCTCATTAAGAGTTAAGGATATTCATTACGGCAGTAATCTAAGATTCTGAATCACCATTTTTCAGGATCAGAACTAAGTGATATTTCTCTTAGAAATCAGGGAAGGAATTCATAAAGTTCCCATTAGTCTAAAAATAAAGAATAAATAAATAAATAGTGTGAGTCATGAATGGCATTTTGCCGAAGTTCAGTAGTGCTGAAGCCAGGAAGACAAGAAGCCAATGATGCTTCTGCCATTCACTGAAATGAACAGAAATATTCCTCATTATGTGCAATAAGCTACCAACATTCAAAATTAGGATTCCTTATTTATGAACGGGATAAAAAATACAGGCAACTAATATTTAATTTTTAAACGCTAGGTTATAGCATTGGTATATAATTTCAGAAATTGAATATTCAAACTTTTTAGAGACAAGCCTACATGTTTTCAGTCATGTTTTGTACTTGTGTGCTACCGTTAGGGAATCAGGACTCTACCAGACTGGCGTAAAGATGAGATTCTGCCCTAAAAAGCTCACATTTGAATAAGCATTTGCTATCCCAGATCTAAAGCAATCCTTTCCCGTTTGTCTATTTTTCTGTTCCACTGAGCAATAGGCAGATGAAATAAACTTACTGTTAGGTATATTGGCGGGAGTACTTACAACATTTTTCATTAAAGACATTTGCTATGTAGCTTTATAAACATTATGAAACTTTTAGCGAATTTCTATCTGTTACAGTTTTTTTCTTAATATAAAACCATTTCTTTTTTATCTCAACTTACAGTAGCAAGTGGATTCTTTTATGAATTCCTCTTTCAACAGAACAGCCTGTCTCAGAGAATTGCTCGTGATGTGGAGGAGCAAATCCTAGTGCAATTTTCTGAGGAAAGATGAAGCAAATCCCCCTTCGAAATATGTTACTGGGCAAGTGAAAAAGAGCTAGGCATTCACAGCTCATTCTCAGCATTGCTTTCTAGGGAAGCAGTCATCTTGCATTCCACTTCCAACCAGAAGGAAGAATGATTCGGAGTTCAAGGATCAAACTAGTTAGGAAGCTGTGGAACACAATTAGTCCCTTTTGTAAGCTATAAAACTGGGTGTCTCCTGTTTCAAAGCTGTCTTCACAGAGCATCTTTCAGCATGAAAAAACATTAGACTTTTTCTTAAAAAACCCTCAACTTTTCAGATAAAAGAAACTGAAAGCATTTTGAGTAGTTCTTAAACTTTGCAACATACTGGCTTCTAAAAATAGTTTATGGAGCTTTTGTAAGATTTTTTCTTGAAGAAGCCTCAATGATGATGATGCTACCAAGAGAGAAACAGTTATCTGAAGACCTGCCAATTTTTGAATGCTTGAGACTTTGAGACAGTACACATCAGCTGCTGATTTCAGTTTTGAAAGACTGATTTTTTTCTACTAAGAACTCATACACTGATTTTTCTAAGGCATGCTGCATCTTTTTCTCTGCTATTTCCATTGCTAATGTGCTAGATGTACAAGGGAGGTGGTGTATCTGAAAAGCCGCTACAGTTTCATCACTAGTCTTCAAAAATTCCTTGCTGGCCAGAGCTGTCAGAGAAATTCCAGGAGGTTTCCTAAACAGCGAGCGAGGGAAACAGGACCCCAAAACCAAAATGGACTTGACTGTGACTACAGAAAGTGCTAAGTGCTGCCTTTCAGCCGAGGTAGAAAAAATGAGCATCTTCTTGTCAAATGTCACTTATTTATTTCCCTTTGCTGTTCCATTAACACAGTTAAGAGCCTGTAAAGCAAAAGCCTCTGAGGAATTTGATGCTTGAAAGATAAAATAGGAAGCTACTGTGTTAAGAGTGGACAAATAACTCAAATATTTGGAAATAAGATCAGCACATATAGACAGCATCTTGCAAAACCAAAGGTAGTGTCTGATGCAGAAAAAAATATTTTAAATTATGTAATCCTGATAAAAATACATTTTCTGCTTCTAAAGCTAGGATTATCCGTCTATAAGCAAGGAGTTTAGATTGTTGGAACAGAACCAAGAAGAAAAGTTTTTCAATCCATTACTTCCAAAGTTCCTCTTTGTCTCTGGTACCCCACTGAGCACGCAGGTTGTGGTAGAAAGTCACCTTCCAGCCTGAGTTCCAGTCAGTGCTCCTGAAAGCCTGAAGCCAGGCAGCTGCCAGTTGGTGCCCTTCCATGAAGACCAGAAAGCAGAGCCAGATACACTCAAACCAAATGATGCTATTGGCATAGATTAGAGTAGAAGAGGAGGAGCTCTCTGCAAAAATAGCTGAGAACCAAAGCTATGCACTATAGGATGGGTATTTATGGGAGGAAACTGTCCCTGTCTGTCAAATCTGATGGGATGGGCCACTAAAGAAAGAGACTTTTAAATGCACTTTCCACAGACTCTCTTGGATGCAAGACTCTGCTCTAAAGATGTATAAACACACCTAGCAACAGGGAAAGTACAATGTCATTGATACTTAATGCAGCTAGACAGAAGAAGCTGTGTGTCTGAATACCCAGAACAGTATGCATGTAGGTGAGGATTAAGAAGAAATTTAACACGGACAAAAGAATCCAGAACAGAGAATCTTGAATGACAAGGGTTGTACAGAAAAGAGAGTTCAGTCAGGAAGCTGAATGGTCTTAACAAAGGGAATGAAGAAAGTGGAAAAAAAGGAATTGAATATGTGTGAGCAGAGTTTCAAAGATGGATGTGTCAGGGGTAGGAGTTCATAAAGGCAATGAGCTGCAAAAGGGGGCTGGAAAACTGTTCTTAAAGCCGAATGAGGGAAGGAATTGTCTGCTGGCTTGAAGGTTAATAAACATTGTAAAGTTGGAAAATTCACTGAGGAAAAGGGTGAGTGTGAAGGGCTTGACTGGATGACACTTTTGGGAAATGTTACTCCCACGTGGACTTGAGAGAGACAAGAAAAGGAAAATGTGTATTTCCTTGTGATTAAAATTATCACTCTTTTCTGTATTCCAATATCATCCATACTACTTGGAGGTAGTCCACATGAAGTAAGCCTTAAAGCACGTCTGATTTACGGGTGTACTCCATTATCAAATTTAAATAGTTTTTAAAAAAGTTTTATCTTTTGAGTCAAATTAGTTTTTAGATACATCAAATGAAATCTCAGTTGCACCAAGAAGTCAGTGGGAAATTTTCCTCTTGCTTAGAGCAGAGCTAGGCTTTTTCATGCTGTCCTCAGAGCCTTTTTAAAATAATAGTTTACCATAACAAAGAAGCTGAACTCCAGTTTTCTCTAGATGTAAGTCAAATAAACTTATGTGTCAGGGGAAAAAAGAAATAGGGTATTCATAACTATATTTACACTTTCTTCCATAGCTGGTAAACTGTAGTTGTGAGAATCCTTGCTTGTACAAGGCAAGATTTCAACAAGGTCAGATTGTTTACATTTGTTGCAGTTTATATTCTTTCTAAGGGTTAGACAATTCCTTAGAAGCAGAAAAATAACAGGTTTTGTCTGCATTTACTCATTCACTTCAGCTGTCTTTTTTTTTTTTTTAACTTGTATTAAGAAACTGGAAGTTACCTTTGAATAGTTGAATTACCCTGTTTATAGAAAAGCTTTCTGAAAAGAAAATAAAATGATTTCCAAGTTTTTGCTTAAGTCTTCACCGGGGAATTTTCTTGAATATTGAACTGTCTGAATGGACAGGATATTTGTTAATGTAATAGGAAAGTATGGCAAGCGTGTTTTCCATTGTTACATATATTTCAGTCTTGATGTGCAGCTTTTTTGATGTTTGAATGTTGACTTTTTGCACAGCTGAGACTCACAGTGGACAGCTGATACTGTGGAAAAATGAGGCTACTGCTCTTTGACCGGTCCCCCATAGGCTGGGTTATATTTCTCTTTGAAAACTGTCGCTTTGAACTAGTATCTTGCAGGTGGTTACACCTTGCAAATGGAAAATAGGGAGGAAAATTCTTGCACAGAACAGAGTCACAGGATTGCCTAGATTGGAAAACACCTTTCAGATCATCGAGTCCAATCATTAACCCAACACTGAAGGCACCTGAAGGAAGTACGTGAAGTGTGTGAGTATGATGTCTACGAGTTCTGTGGAGGAAGACAAAACTAAAATGATTTTAGGTGCCAGCTGTCAAAATTAAACCTCCCACCTTGCTCGGATACCTCAGGGTATGACCTACACTCGAATGTCATGTGACATGTGGTCATCAGGTCATATGCTGAACAGCAGGGCCCCGGACCTCTGACATCATCGCGTACGTAG
This sequence comes from Apaloderma vittatum, assembly GCF_000703405.1. Lineage (NCBI taxonomy): Eukaryota > Metazoa > Chordata > Aves > Trogoniformes > Trogonidae > Apaloderma > Apaloderma vittatum. The sequence continues at coordinate 48,758 of NW_009734965.1, read as the reverse complement.
GGGAGCTGCTGGTGGGGTAAGGGCTGCAGCCATTGCCCAGGAAATGTCCTTTCCACTGAGCTGGGTGTCTCCCCATTCCCACACCCTGACAGAATGGAACAAAAGAGGCTTTTTCCTTCCAGGATCACGCACGTCAGGTGCAGGCCTGACCCAAAAAGCAAGCAGAGTGATGAAGCTGATATCGTGAGTACACGAGGTGAATGACTTTTCATGCTTGCAGCGTGACAATGAACAGCTCTGCAAAGCTGTTGCTCACATGCAGCTTAATACACTGCTCAGTCACTTTTATACTCGGTATTTGAAGAAGATACTCCCTTTTTTTTTTAAAACAGATACCATTTTTCTTTCTCCAAAAATGAGAACTTCTAGCTTTTCTCCCTGCCAAAATGTTCTGCCACGTGGGGTGATAATTAGAGCTCCAACATTTGCCTAATGTGTTTTCATGTGGTTTTGACAAACACTTTATTCAAAAAGCATAATAACACATTGATTCTGAAGTAGCTCAAATGATGACAGGTGTATCATAGATTATGCTTACCACACCAAAATGCTCTAACATGCTAGTTTTGACTTTATACTGGATTACTTTGGTCCTCGTGTACGCTTTAGCACAGTTTCTGAAACACACATAGCTATTTTCAATTTCTTGATAATTACATCAGTGAAAGGTACTACAGCGTCTAAAAATTTAGTGTCTCTAAGAATTTCAGTTACTAACATTGAGAGACATGTAATGTATCAAGCAAGGCTTTTTTTTTTCCTCCTTCTGGAAACTTAAATAATAAGCTGTCATAGCAAGCTATTCAAAAAAATAAGTCCGTTAAGCTCTTAGCTGTGTTACAACATACTGGTTTTATTCCCTGACCAAAATCAATGATAGAAGTTTGATACTTTGTTTCACAGACACTAAAGGAACCCTCTACAGTTCCTTCTTTTTTTTAAGCTCTATCATGATGCTTGAGACCTGAATACAAATACAAAATAGAAAAGATAATTTTTTCCCTTCAGTATTAAAGTGAATTTGAGCAAAGTTAGGACAGTATATGCCGCCTGGGTTTAACAGAAATCTCTAGAGACAGCTGAATTGGAAAGAAATTGGAATTCTAAAGCATTCGCTCATCTAGAGAGGGAAATATCTCCCTCCTTACAGCTTCTGTGAATAATGTAACTGTGAAGAGCACTATATTTCCATCCGTACTTTTACTAACAGAGAATTTAAAGGAGAGAAGGTTGCATATTCTATCAGCCTTCTTTTTTTAGCAGTAAGACCTTGTTTTGACCTTAGTAGGCTCCTGGAAGTATAAAGACAGCAGAAAAGTTCCTGTAGCTTCTCTCTCTCTCTCTGTCCACACTAAGCCATAGTGTGCTGGAAGTTGGAATGAGAACAGACAGATATCCCCTAATCATAGAAATTGCAGGAGACATTTGCTGAGCTTTGTAAACAACGCCTTAATTTTAGGGTTAAGCTGTCCTACAAGCAGATAAAAACTAATAGGATTTTCAGTAATTATTTGGAACTTAGTAAGCATTTTTTTTCCAAAAAGGCATTTAAGGAGTAGCAATGTATTTTCTTAGACAGCTTGAAAACTGACACAGTGAGTGTTTGCAGAACCATTTAGGTGTGGGATTTTTTTTTATACAGAACATGGATCTGGAGTTTGTAACCTGAAGAATCCCTTAACATTTCCTCTGAGCTTGGTTAACGTGGCATAGAATTTAGGTTCACCAAACAGTATTTCATCTATTCTCACTAGAGAATAAATACAATTCTTTTTTCCTCTGCCCCATTTCCTACAGATATGTCTGTTAAAGGAAATGAAATGATCACAGTCTTTCCAGTTATAAAGCTCTTTTTAACTTTTTTGTGTATGTGTGAGGTTATTTGGTTTAACTTGTTCCGCTGGGGAATGTGCTGTATCTCTAACGCATTTCTAATTATTAAATTATTCTGCCATACCTTTTTTTTGTTTTCCAGATGCTTTGTCCTGTGAAATTATCTGATGCTCCTATTTTTCTTTTCTTATCTGTAATTTATATTTGGATAGTCTGAGAAATTCAAATAATAAAATAGCCGATAAAATTGTCTATGCTTATTTCTGAAACTTCTTACTCAGTGCCATAGAAACTCTCCTTTTCTTGAAGGTTATATTGATACTTATGGTCCACTGACAAATTGTTTCCTCAGGGGTTTAGCTGTTACTACCAGGGAGAGATTTCCTAGGGTGAATTTGGACTACCCAAATATTTTCTATATGTGACATCCTTGTTTCATATACTAGTACCTACATGAAATACTTTTTTATTCAAGACCCATCTTCTCCCATTTTTCCTTCTACAGTCTGTATGGGTATCCTTAAGTAATATCATTATCTTATTGCTAACTAGAACCTTTTTCTCTGAAGTACAACTTGCATCTTCTGTTCCAGGAAGATCTTTTTTTTGCAATAAGAGTGGTGAAACACTGGAAGAGGTTGCCCAGAGAAGCTGTGTATGTCCCATCACTGGAAGTGTTCAGGGTCACGTTAGGTGGGGCTTTGAACAACCTGATCTAGTGGAAGTTGCCTGTGCCCACAGCAGGGGTTTGGACTTGAGGATCTTTGAAGGTCACTTCCAACCCAAACGATTCTGTGATTCTGTTTGGATGGAGGCACTAGACACTGTGAAAATGCCATCAGCCCTGATTTGACTCTTGTACTGAAGCTGTTTTAGTAAGTGGGAAGCATAGTGTTTATCTACATATTTGTTTGATATTTGCAGCCTAGTCCTCATTTCTACTACTACCTATTGTCTCTTGATTCCGAGGCTTAGAAACTTTAGTCCCAAACCAGTGTGCTAGGATGAGGGCCATGCAGCATGCTAGATTTTGCAGCCTCTTCAGCAATGCTGATAAATCTGTCTTTTCAAGGAGTATTTAAGTTTTCCATTCCTCTATTTCTCTCTCTTCAAGGCTGAAGAGACAGACTGAACTTACTCTAGGGAGCTAATTAAGATAGACTGAGTCATCTGATGAAACTCTGGGTTCAGTAAGCTCCAGAGGAGGATCCAAGAGTGGCACCTCTCTGTTGTAGACCCTAATCTAAGATGTGACACTATGGCTTCTAAATCCATTGACAGCATTTTACATGTCTAGCCCTATAATAATGGTAATGGTGGAGGAAGACAGTGTGACTTTGTCACTATCCTGGCTTTCAGCCAAAGCGATGTAAAATCCCATGAAACAAGACATGCAATAGAAGGTTCTTGCATTTAAGTATGCAAAAGGTTGCTAAATATATAGTGGTTTACTAAGCAGCCTTAGTTTACTCTAAGAAGGATTGTAAATCAAATAAAGTAGAATGTTAATCTATTTTCAAAAACACAATATCGTATGAAAAGGACAGTATAATACAGTCACTGAAGATACTAGATATCATATTTTGAAGGTTAGAAATGGGTATCTGTGCCTTCTAAGCAAAATTCTGGTTTAAGGAATATATACACTTGTTTCTGGTGATCAGGAATCAAGCAAATGATACCACTTGTTTCCCGTGGTACATTATGGGGAGATGCACATTGTTGAACTTGCTCATAACTAACAACAAAAAATGAGCAGTAACAAGATAATTGTCCATAAAAGAAACACCATTCTGAACCTCAGTGTCTCTGCAAAAGTTCCTAAGATATCCTAAAGGTTATGCTGCTAAGTTTTATATGTTTAGTGGGTATGCAAACAAAAAGGACTGGAAACTGTTGATTCCAATATCTCCAGGCTCATTTCTTATTTGTGCACTTGAAGAAAGAGAAACTCCAAGAAAAATAAAGCAATTATAATAATTAATGGAGAAAGTCTTCCAATTTGCTCTTTGGGCCAGTCGACGATAGTAAGCTTGTGATCATATTAATAACAAACAAAGCCTGTGAAGATATATTTTGAGTGTTTGTAAAGACTGGTTCAGTAAAACAAGCCTCTGTTTATCACATTTTTTGCTGACAACATCTTGCAGGTAGTGAGCTCTCAACTTCAATTTTGTCTTGTAGATCTGTACAAGAAAATCTCTAATCTTCTTTGTTGATTTTGTATGATTTCATACCTGTACCACCACTTTGGTATTTGTGGAATGATGCAGAAAGAGTCTTTACAACATAGTTTTTTAGCACATGCAAAACTGTCATTTCAAATCCTTTCAGCCGAAATCTACCTACAGGAGATATAACAATAACTGCATAGTCATATCATTTAAAGTAGCATGGAAACTATCTGGTAACATGAACTTATCTGAAAGTAAAAAAGTATTTTCTTTTGGTTCCTGCCAGTACTCTTTTGCTTAGCAAATACATAGCTGATAGGCAGAAACAAGCACTTTTCACAATAAGTGAAAACAGATGCATTACTTAAGAAAGGAATGCAGCTCTTGATTCGGAGTCAGAATCATCTCTTGCGTACTTCAAAATCCAACACCGTACAATATATATATCTTTGTCCATTGTGTGCAGATGGTCTTGGGTGGCTCTATGTCAGAATATATTTTTGGATTTGAGATATGTAGTTCGGTACAAGCATGTCAAAAATTATAACCTTTCATTGGTAATTACTCATCAAACATTATAAGCGTTCATTCCTCTACATCTTAAAACATCTGATTTTGTTGTGCTTAAGCAAAAAGCAGGTTTCAAAGTGACAAAGGATTTTTAGCTTTCATGATATCATGATGAAGAAAAACCAGTCTTAGTTCAGAGTATCCAAAGACAGTGCATCTCTACCCCAGGAAAGTGTCCCCTTCCTAGCTGCTGGGATGGTTCAGGGTGAAGTACTGGTCTTAGGTTTAAATATTGACTCCTAGCACAGACTTTTATTTTCTTTTGATCTGCTGCTAAACTACAAATAAATTACCTATATTCCATATGCTTTGATCATTTTATTCATACATTGTTTTCAGCTCTTTATCACAGGAAAGACTAAGATAATATGACCCGTTTCTCTTACATTGTCGCTTTGGACAGAGTCATACCTCCTGAGTTACAGGATCTAGTTTACGTACTAAAGTAAATTCAAGTCAGCATTCAGTTATTTCAATGTCTTAATACTTGAAAAAATGCAGTTTCTTGAGTAGAAAAGCTGTGATCCAAATGGTAAAACTGCCATTAATTCAGGAGCAATTTGCTTAACTGTGGAACTTAAGGGAACTGCCTATCTTCTAGGAATATCTGAAAACCTGATGTTGTTTCTATATAAAAAATTTCCAAAGTATAATAGCCAACATAAATGTCTACAATTAATATTTCCAGTCTTGTATATCTCAGCTGTATACCAATCTAGTATTCTCTCCAATTAATTGAAAATCTTACTTCTGGGAAGTTTGTACTCCCTGCCCACACACATTAGAAAAAATCTTACACTTCAATATACAAATTGTCCCCAAGATAAAGTCAAAGAAGAAAGTTCATTTCAGGTATATTGCTGCACAGTTGATCTAAGGTTTCAGCTTTTGCTCTACAGCATCACTTACTGGCTTAAACACTGGATTAGGTGGAATATCTGTCCTGGTATATCATCTGAATGCTTAAACATAATCTACTTTTGCAAAGAGATTCTACAGTTTTATGTATAGTAAGTACAGAAGTGGCATAAGGCATTAATGCAGTTCAGACCCAAAAAATGTTCATGTTTTCACGAAGCAGCAATTTGTAGCAATTGTAGAACAAAGTTTTCTGCTCTCTACATAGGGACAGGTCAGAAAAGAACTTGGCCCTAAATAATTAATTTTCTTCCCATTGTGTTTGTCCGTTAACCAGATGAAACACACACTTCCCATGCTGCTCCATTCATACAGCCCAGTGTTCATTCAGAAACAGAATGTTTCCTTTAGTTGATGGATTAAAGGCAGGAGGGGGGGAGGAGTGTAAAATTGTTTGGGGATGTGCAATACTTCAGAAACAATGTTTAAAGATTCATTGGCACTAAAAGTTTGTAAAGTACTTTTTTTTCTTTTTTACACAACTTCAAAACAAAACAGGTGCTGCCTTTTAAATAAGCAAAAATAACTGTTTTTAAAAGCAAAACCTAAAGCAGTTTTTGTGCAATTGCTGAGAAGTTAATGCCAAGTTATTTTTTAAATAATTCTTACATCACTCTTTCAGTACAGTATAGAAGTTAATTGTACAAATTTATTTTTTTTGCCCTGCTTTGACTCATCTAGCATTATATTTTGGTTAAGTTGAAATACGAACCTAGGAATGTGTATTAGTGACCTTAAAAAAACCCAGCAAGTAAACTGTGTGTGTGACTTTAAAGGTTATTGTTTGCTTTTCATCTTCACTTGCATACCAGGTGTCTCTAGCAAAGCAAATCTGAGGAAAAGCTACTTTTGTTGGAGTCTCTTTGTGAACAAAACAGATGACATAAAGAACAGGTGTTAAAATAGTGAAAAAGACAAACAGCAGTTATTTTACAGGATGTTTAGCTGCGGGACAGTTAGAAAAAAAATCAGGCTATTCTAAAGCATCTTATTTGGAAATCTTTGCTCAAATAAAAGAAACATTTCTCGGTCTTGTAAAACAGAATCTGCCTTTTGATCCCCCAAAGAATGGGTTTGACATACTCATCCTATTCCTCTTGTAACTGATTTCCCAGGGACTGACAGGAAAAAAAGCATAGCTTTTACTAAATAAGGATGCTGGAATTTGCTTGCTGGTTTCTGTTTACCTGATGCCACTTATGATACTGTGTTTGCCTACTTAAGTGGCATTTAGCACTGGAGTCTTTTGTGTGATTTTACTATTTATGTTAGGAAATTGCTTAGCAGCTGGGTAGATTAGCCTGGTTTACTTTGTGTGTTTTTCATTCTGCACTGAACATCTGTTAATGTTGGTCTTAACATGGCAATAGTGAGCACTGTACTTTAGTAAGTAGAAAGGTAAGTAAGTATGTGGAGAGAAGTATGTTTGCTTGTGAGATTAAAAAAAACAAAAGCTGCTGAACTGATATTATTTGGGTGTCTAAATTAAGAATCCTAAACCCGTAAGGACAGATTTAGAGGCCCACACTGAAGCCTTTGAGTGTATGCGTTTTGGATTTAAGCTTCAAGGTTCATTTTCAGGTAAACGCGCTTTCTGATTTGAAACGTGACTTCTGTTTCTTACATACACCAACTGACCAGCAGTTTTCTTTGGTTGTGTCATGCTAGTTCTGTAACTTTGTAACTAAGGGAAGTGAACCCTAAGGCAAAATCATTTTACAGTCATTTAAGAAGCAGCTACTTGTTTTAGAGAATCGTGAATTCTCACCATTTGCAACAAATATTTCTTTCTTTTTTGAAGAAAAAAAAAAAGACCTTATGACATCACTGGAACACTTCCTTGGAGGTTAGTATGTCAACTGCTGAGCTAAGTCCTCAAAATTTTTATTGCTTAGAAGATAAGCATCTTGGTATGAAACATAAACACTCATAAATTTACTATGAAATTAAACTACACTGTCACACTTTTTCAGGTACCAGTGAAATGAAGGTTTATTAAATCAAAATCTCTTGAATTGTGTAGCATTTAAAATTAAATGAGTTTCTATAAAAATATGGTAGAGTGATATTCTCTAGTAACAGGAAGAATATAAGCAGTGTCAATTTTTTTCTGCTGTTTCAGGTATAATTTTACACATGTTGCCACTTTGGCAATAAATGTGCCATTTTAACTTAGTTGCAATGGAGTCGCATTAAAGGAAGCTGTGTGGCAACTGCAACACCTTTTCCAGAACATTTTTTTCCTTGAATATTGCATATTTGAGTGGAAATGTTACAGGATGACAAGGACATCCGCTAATGAACTTTCTTGCAATTCTATCACTTCCCTAGGCTATTTTCACTATAAGTCAAACTTGCAGTCTTTACTTAGACTTCTTTATCAGTGGTGCTTAATACATTAATTTCTACATGTAAGTTTTGGAATCATGTTTCAAATAACATTTTTCAAACATACTTTGGATAAAGGTACATTCTACATACTTTAAATAGAGATAAAATAGCACTTGTCAGTTAATTATGCATTAGTATGTAGTTCTTTAAAGTTAGAAATTTCAGACACGCTCTCAGTCTGCCTGTATATGTAGCTACTATTTGTCCAGGCAACGTAGAGGTGATGACAAACTTTAAAACATGAGCTCTGCGGAACAGTGCAGCTCTCTCTTCCTTTCGAAGTCAGCAAAATGATGTTCTCAAACTTCGAAAGAACTTTTTGATCGAAAGGTAGTTCAGAAAGGTAGCTTAGATGATGCATTTTGTGAGCTTGGAAACTCTTAGAAGAAAAAAAAAAGAAAAGAAAAAGAAAAGAAAAAACCACAGAATGAAATAGATAACAGGATGCTGCACACAAGACGTTTTAGAATAGAAGTGATACTCTCCTACCTTCATCAGCCACTGAGTGTTGTTTTCCATGATGTTTTCAAGTAGTTGCAGTCTCTGAACTGAATCATCATAATCTAGAGGTGCATCCCTTTGCACCGCGTTGGACACGTACGAAGTGGCAGAGCGGCAGTTGTCCGTCTCGGGCAGAAGGAAGGTGTAGCTGCACGACCCGTGCTGAACCTGGTACTGCTTCTTGCCTATCGTCTCCATGCTCTTACTAAAGGAGTTGTATCCCGAAGCTAAGAAAATACTCCAGCCCAAAAAGAAGTAAAGGGTCAGCTGCATTTTAATCCCTGCGGCGACCCGGCAAACCTAGAGGGGCTTTAGGGGCGCTGGGGAGAGCCCAGACCTAGCTAACCTGCGCTGAGCGGCACCGCTCCGCTGCCATGTGCGGCCGGAACGAGGGCTGGGCTGGTGCTGCTCTCCCACTTGCAAACTGGAAACGCGCCGTCTTCGCCCCCGGCCGCCGGCAGCTGTCAGATGCGGGAAGCCCAAGCCGCCTGTGCCCCCCTCCTCGAAGCTGGGGGACCCGGCCCCCCCTCCTCGACCTACGAGCCCCGAGGCTTACTCCTCCTCGCCTGTGACCAGGATTTTAGGGCCTGAGTGCCCGAATCAATCGCTTCCCTTTCCTTATATGATAAGTTGATAAGAGCGGGGCAGACATTTTTTTTTTCTCTCGCTTTGGCCGGCGCCTCCCCGCGGGGCGGGCGCGGAGAGGGGCGAGGGGGAACCCCAGGGAGGAGCCGGCAGCAGCAGGACCCCTGCGAATTCCCGCAGCACGGCTCCGAATCAAGAATTTCCTAGACAGAGCAATCAGCCCCGATAGCCTCCGACTAACGCTTGTAAATCCGTTGTGGCGGTAATCAGTTTCAAGCGCTGTTCCAAAAGGAAGAAGGAAAAAAAAAAAGTTCCTGGGGCTTGTTTGTTCTTCTTAAAGAATTTATTTTATTTCTTTTCAAATGTGCTGGACCGAGATGTAATCCTGTTTGTGCTTACTGCATTGTGTAATTACAGAGAAAGACACCGTCCTAAGCATACAAAAGCAGGATTGGGCACGTCCGTGAAAGAGAACGAGAGGGGTTTTAATTAAAAGTTTTCAGTTGAACACAGACTTTGTGTTTTACTAAATCTCCAAGATAAATACTCATTTTTAGGCATGCCTGTCAAGAGTTAAGTGTTTTCAAGTTCGGAGGAGTGGGTTAAGTGTGGTTTTTTGTTCTTTTTGGAGGGGGATCTGTATTAAATGGCTAATTTGGGAAGGGCTAACATTAACAAGAGTTACAAATCACAAGTCAGCTGGGACTGGAAGAGGGAATAACTATCCAGCCATAGTGGCAGGAAGGCTCACCTTGGGACGTGGCATGGCTGAGGAGCAGTTACCCTGTCATCACTCACTAGCCCAGTTCTGTGCCCTTAGAAGTGGGAAATACCCATAAAAGTTGAGGAAAATATTAATAAAGTATTTGAAATGCATGGGTAAGAATAAAATGGAGCTTCCCCCTATATCTCACTCCCATGTTCTCTGCAATGATCAGCAATCTTGAAAAAGTGGAAAATTACTAACCGACACCCCAGGAAAGAGTTGATTCCACCAAAATTTTGTAAAAATTTACTTCTCTCTTCTAGAAAATATCTTCCCAAAACCAGCACGATAGGGTACTGACTCCTGAAGAAAAACTGACTGAGAGCTGTGCTAGGCCTGGATCTGGAAGCTATAGATTTTTCTTAATTAAAATAAACAAAGGGAATGCCATGCTAGTCAAACTGGCATGAATTACAGAGCAAAGTTTCTCTTATATGAGGAAAACCCCAGCATGCCTTGGGATCTCTTAGGACAGACTTTCTTACACAACTTGCTATATATCATATAGTGGTGTATTAATGCGGCTTTTACTTTTTAAATTGTGGACATTGTGTTCAGGGGTTGTCAAAAATAGTTGTAGCAGCTAAAATGCATACCTCAAATTGTTGGAAGCTGTTGGGATTTCTTTATATACTACATAGCTACCTCTGGAAAGGAAAATCTCTAGAATTCAATTCTGGAGACCTCAGAAAGGTTCTAATTATACTTGGAATATGACCTATGGTGCCAATTTGTCAGATTTTTTTTTTTTTCCTGTAGAATATTTATCTGCCATTGTTCATCCTTCCAGCCAGAGGAAATGGAGGAATATGTTTGGAACTTGGGATGCAGTCAAGATTATTTTCTACAAAATTTACATATTTGGAGGGTTTGGTATATAAATTATGCACTCTCCATCCCTTCAGTTTTGTATTGCAATAGCAAAGCAAATTAATGTGACAGCTGCCTGCATTGTTAATAAAGTTTCAAAAGCTTTTTGTACACTGATTTCTACTTTTCATTGTATTGAAGCCTTTGAAAGAATGTTTAATTCCATGTGAATAACAGTCTTTCCCAAGGTAGTTGAGAAACCTGCTATTAGCCAATGAAGACAGCATGCAGGACTAGATTTATGCACCAGATTGTGTGAGGCATTTCTAGGTATCTCACCAGACATTCAAATTCAATTTGCTTTGTAACTTGAATATTTTTTATTAATTTGTGAAGTTAAATGAGATTTTCTTTTTATCACATGTGCTTGTCCTTGGATTGGTCTGTTCTTTTTCCCTATCACAGCTAGCCCAAAAAATATAGGGTCCTCTGTAAAGTGGTACTGAAAATAAGATTGCTCCAGCCCTGAAAGTATCTGTCTCTTAATAAGGAATTACTGGAGGATAACCTTAGTTTTTCTGATTATATTTTCAGGCATACTGTTTTGTAATCTTGTAGTTAAATATTAAAGATGGGACTAACCAGCCTAGTCTTTTAGAAGTTTTCTTTTTAATTATTAGGCCTCTACTCAGGGGACTGTAGGTAAATAAAATACAAGATTTAGAGGATTCTGAGAATTCATTAGGCAGGCTCTCCATGAGGTGCTTGATTAAATCAATAGTTTTTGAATTGCTATGAAGCTTGCCACCCATACGCCACACCAGTGAGTCAGGTCACCAACAGAATCTGGCAGCTCCGTTTTGCTGGGTTTTTGAGGAGCGACTGGAGTGTCTCAAAAGGTTCGAACTGGAGTCTGTTTTCCTTTAGGAAAAGCTGATACGTGACCCCGGGAGGCCCTTGAGCTATAGTGGGGCCAGGAACAAATCTGAACTTGGAGGCTGCCTATCAAGGCTTGCTGTATCTTGGACCTCCACTAGGGAGAACTGTGGTTGTATGAATACTGGGCCGAGAAACTAGTTCACCTTTTGCTGGTTTTTTTGCTGGGCTTGTGGGGGTTTTGTGGGTTTGGGGATTTTGTTTGGGGTGGGTTTTTTTGAATGAATGAATGAATGAATGGCCCGTCGCTATGGCAGCTGTCAGCAATTCAGAGAAAAGGTATGGAAAGTGACTGAGAAGTGACAACAGTTTACTCATGGAAGACCTTTACCAGCACCACAGGCACCACCAGTTAGCTACTCCGCTGTGCTTCTCATCCAGCTCTTGGAGTAACACCCTGAGGTTCACCATGGTAATATTTTTCCCAGCTTTTCCTTGACAATTCCAGGCTGTAAGGGCAATAACTGGAATACAACCCCCAACACACACATAACCGAGGGAGGATTTTGCTCTTTTCCCATCTGGGTCCAATGGACGCGTACTGCTTTAACGAAGCGCACTTTCCCACTGCCCAGGGAAGTTAGTGAGCATTCACCTTGCCAACAAAATAAATATACATCCGTTTAACCCTTCGCTACAGGATAGTGCCGTATTTGGTGCATCTTTTGGAGCATTTGATTATGATCCTTCACCCTTTCTATCCCTTTGGGAGGAGCTTTCCCAGCTGTGGAGGAGGAAGTGGTCTTCTCTGCCTCCCCAGGGAATCAAAGCCAGTCAGAGTTCAGGGGGAAAGAAAGTAGTAACAGCTAAATTTAGAAAACTGGTGTGAAAAGTAAGGCAAGTTAAATACGGCTTTGTCCTTGAAAACTGAGGAGGAGGAAGGAAGATGCGTGAATACAACCTTTTTACTGAGCCTCAGAGGCATAATAACAAGTCTGCTTGCAGGGCAGGGCTTATTCCAGAAAAGCTGAGTGACAGCAAAGATCTCCTTCCCGTCAGTCATGACAAGGAACATCTCATTGTTAGACATCTTGAAAAAGGAAGGCATGTAAAATGAAATCTTATATGTACCACTATGAAACTGATACATGTACCACTATGAATTGATAAAAAGTTGTAATTCAGACTAGTTGCTTCCTCTCAGTGGTTTTTTTTCATGTTCGTTGTTCTCTTCATCTTTTAGTTCTGCTGTCGATATGGAGTGGTGTGTTTGCATTTGTGATACATATATTCTGCAAACTGAAGCATAGCTGCTTAGCTTGTGATTTCCTGCTTGCTTTATAGCTGAGTGTATACAGCATTTGACATAAAATAGCAAATAGTGGCTTGGTATATTTAAAGTACAAATTAGATCTTTCTCTTTTTAGAAAGAAGATACCCACTCTATAGAACTCACCTTATAAGAAGAGCTGAAATGTATATTTTGACAAAAATTAAACATCTAGAACGTTTTGCCAGATGTGTTGCAGGCAATTTCCTTTCCTGGGAAACAGTAAATTCCTTTACTCAGCCAATCCTGTTTTTATGCCATACAGCATATGACTAAGCCGCTTTGACCGGCATGCCTGAATACCACTAACATTATCTTTCCAATTATCATTTTACTTAACAGCTGCACAGCTTCTGTTTGACAGGCAAATACATAGAACTTGTGAGATCTATGATAGAAAAAGAAGCATAAAAGTTTCTGAGGTAGTGTAAGAAAATGTCTGCTTGGCTTTAGCCTGCTGTCTGCAGAACCTGCCACCTAAAACTTTCAAGATGTTGATTTAGTAGATAAGCAAGTTCTCATTTTATCAGTTTTCTTGGTTTAGCAAGGGAAAAATACATCATGAAATGTGCAAAATAAAGGCAGAACAATGTAAACAAGTAGCTTTTGGTACTGCATTCCTGTAGAGATATTTGATCTACATACATAAATGAAAATACTGTAGTGTAAGAATATGGGACCTCAAAATCTCAAATATGAGATTAAAAATTATCTGAAACTCTGAATAAATTAATGAAGTAGTTTATATATTCCTAGTATTTACATTCCTCACATTTAGACAATTTTAGGTCCTCACTTTTGATTCCTGGTACTTTAATATTACTTTATGGTAGTTCCTTTTGCTGGCTTCAAAATATTTTCTTTTGCTGGGAGTACTTGAGCGTGTTTCTCAGGAACAAATGTCAACAAGGACAAGACTCATGAACTCATAACTTAAAAAACAGGGAACAGGATCTTGGACCCTACTAGATTTTTAGTCTGCTGAAAACCTTATCTGTTTTGCGATCTTACACCCTCTTTAAAAGAGAGGAGTGGCAGATTATTATGTTTTCTGATAAGCCCAACCAAATTGTTTTCATCAAGACCCATAGTTCAGTTCTTTAGCACTTCTAAAATTAGTGGTAATGTCTGACCAATCGTTCCTCCCTTCCCCACCATTTGCTCATTATCCTTCATATGGGGTCTGAACTTCTCCACCAATCTCTCATGACTTCTTTAACAAAATCTCAGGGTCTCCCTCGATTTCTCAGCTGCTGCTTATTTCTAATCACTCAGAACATCTGGTGTAATATGTTGCGAATTCATAGTCATCTTTATTTTCCATCTCTGGCATTCCCTCACATCTCCTTTGAGTACCCTGTCTTTCCATGGAGGGAGGGCATTTACCCAGTAATTCTCATATTGTGCTTTTGCGGAAGGGACAATAGGTCAATACTCTGGTCCACTGAAAATACCAGTTACCACTCTGTCTCGGTGACTCAGTCTGTTCCTATCTTGCCTTGGAACATCCAATCCATCATTTCAGTACACAGTATTTTTTCCTAAATGTCACTCCATTAGTGGAAGCATACTGCATCCAAAACCAGGCTTTGTATCTTACCTTTGTACCTTACCTCGCATGTTGGCCCCCTTTTCTCTTTCACAGTTGATACTGCCACCATCCTTCAATGTATTTAAATATATAATCGACAAGTTGTGTTTACATTCCTTTGTTTCTTTGGTATTTTATTCTTTGCCTGCTTTGATGCTGTTTTTCTTAACATCTCTAAAATTCTTATGTTGATCCTCATCATCAACACATTGAATATCGTAATATATTCTGTCTGTTGAAATGTGACTTGCTTATGAAGCTTATTATATTAGTTCTACCTCTCTTAGTGAACTACATCCAGCATAAGAATTGTTAGACAACTGTCAGAGTACCACAAGTAGACTATCTATCTAATTGCTTCTAATTTGTTTTCATTTTTGGAAACCCTAAATCTAGCACTTCTCAGACCAAATATGTCAGCTTCACTGCTTGCTTTGTAGGCACTGACTGGATTGGCTTTCTTGGACTGTCTTGGTTAAACTTGAGATGTCTTTTCAGTTAATCTGACTTTTAATGTGACCATATTTTCCACTTAGAGACTTAGTTTATTATCCTGCTTTCATTATATAACATCTGCTCCAGGTTTTTTAACTGAGATTACATTAACATTTATCTGTATATGTGTATACCTTTAGTATGTTGTACCTAAAATATAACTGGTCATGTTAATTTAGATTGGGACTTTATGATATCACATCTTGAACAATAACAAAACCATGAATCAATGGTTTTTTGAAATTCCTATCATTTTCATTTCCACATTCCAAAATCTTCTTAAGTGCAGAACATTTCTTAATTTTTATGGTTTCATTACTTTTATAATGAGTTCCTTTATCAATCCAAATTGTCAGGAGATATCTAAAGTAGAATATACAAATATCTATAAAACTGTAATCTATAGAAATAATGTTTGCAGATATCCAGGAAGATTCTCACAGTGCATAAATGAAGTTCCTATTTATGGGACAGATAGTAGTTTCTTTTAGTGTAAGCAGTTTTTAATAATGAATATTATTTTAGCTTTGAAAGATGAATCTTCCATGTACAGAAGTAGGAGGTGAGTCCCACAATTATGAAAAATAGTTGCTATCTGTCCTTCCTCCTTAACATTTTTATATTTTTTGGCTGTAGTTCCGTGATGACAGCAAATATTAGCTGGTAACAAGTGTAATTACATCTTAAATAGCAGGAGTTCAAAATTAGCATGGAAAGAACAGCTAATGTAAGGATCTTACAGTTGGACTGCTGAATATCTTTGATAGTGTTAAGTGCTGTGCCCCGTCTAGCTCCCATTTTGGGAAAAACATAATACAGCACTTGTTTAAACAGAATGAGTGTTTAAACTGAATGAAATAACTTGCATGCTAATGTGTAGCAACTAGCTCTAGTAAGGCATTTAAAATCTGGTTTTAATTTTTTTCCATAGCACATGCTTATTTACTCTTCATTATTGAATTATATGTGAAAAAAATTAACACATATTCTTACTCTATATGCTCATATGCTCTTTGAAAAATGTCTTTTAATTTACAGTTTTTGCGCATTTGGACAATTTAAACCTAAAATCTTTATGTAAGGCTTTGACTTTTGTTGTATTATGTGAATGCTGCGTTATGTTGCTGTGAAAAGGCAGCAGGCTGTGAAAGAATCCAGAAGGCTTTTGGTAAACGAGAAATCTGCCTTAGTGACATCCTAAAGAAAAATGCATATGCCGTTTGTTTAAAGGAAAGTATTTTTAAAACGTCTAAGCAGTTGACAGTAATCTAGCCTTACAAATCACCCCGGTCCCTGTGATTTAAACCCTTCCTCTTGTACGCAGTCATTCAGGTTAGCGGAAGGTTCTCTCATCTGGTAATAGCACACTTACTTGATAATAACAGCATGTCATACTTCCGAAGAGCGTGTTCAAGTTAAGAATCTGAATTCAAAGATAAACTGATGTCAAAGAGAGAATGAAAAGGAAGTGAGAAACTGTGTAAGAGGAATAAACAAAGCTTTCAGAGAGAGAGAGGACATTTATGGCAACAGTAAGGTACCTAGTTCCTGACATCTGTTTCCCTCAAGAAAAAAAATACAGTCCATAAGCTAACCTTTTCATGGAGAGTGCGAGAAAAATATTCGCAGCTTATTTTCATATATTGATATTTCTTGAACTGTATTATGGATGTGTCATCTGAAGCGGGCAGTAGCAACTGTGAACTGTTTTTGCACTTCATAAAGATAAATCTTTGGTTTTTTCAGTACTAGTAAACACAGTTCAGTAATAGTTCTCAAAACCAGTGCCCACCCTCTTGCTGTTTCTGCCACAAAAACTGGGGGTTATTTTTACCACTGGTCTTACTGCTGTACAAGCAATGGAAGGAACTAAACTGCATCAGAACCTGTGATGGGACAGGAGAAAGGTTACCTGCACACTGGTACTAAGATTAGGGCTCCCTTGAGCTTAGAGTCCTTGGCTTCATTCAACCACATAGTGAAACTCCTGTTGCTGTGTAATTATTAACGTGAATACCTCACTGGCTGAGTAACAGTCTGTTCTTTATCTCTCCAAATAAATAATTTGCTGGAAAGATAATCCTCCATCTCCAGTGGAATGTGTACAAAAGATCAAATCTCTTACGAGTATCCTATCACTAAAATGGTGTATTCCCAACACAAACCACTTAGAAAGTCCTCTTACCGGTCTTTCACTTTATCTAGATCTGAATTATTACTTGAGTAATTTCACTACACAGAGAAAACTGAAATCTTTGTAAGTGTTTATTTTGTCCCACTAGAAACATATGACTGAAATTTGGAGACTGTCATTAATAATGTCTGTATCGTTTGCATCCCTATTCAGGCAAACTGATTTATACTTTCAAATCCTATCAAATCATTCAATCTTCATTTTAAACTTGATCATAGAAAGTCTTGAGGGTAGATGGATGTTCTCACTTGATTTTTAAGTCAGTATCTTCAGTAAAATCTGTAATCCAATTCAATTTTAAATAACTAAAAAGGCCTCAACTTTAGTATTAAATGATATACTATCAGTTGTTACTGCTTCAGCTGTAGCCTGAGGTATTAATAGCAATGTCCAGTGAATAGCATTTTTTAACATAAATTTTCTAATTAATCAAATTAACAGTCAGTTGATGTTATTCTGCTAATTTCTGCCTTCCTTTGCCTGTTTTCCCACTCAATTATCATTTTTAAGAACCAAAATGCATACAGTAAAGTTAAAATATTTACTAGAAGATGCCATGACAATTAGAAGAATACCTTCTAACTTGGCCAGCTTAAAATATTTTCCTTTTCTATTAATGAAGAATGTATCCTTGCATAGGGTGTCAAGGGAGCCTTCTTTGATTGAATTCAAAGATCAGGTCACACAAGGTTTTCTTGTAGAGTCAGAGAGTTCTCTCTGTTGATCAGAAAGGAACTCCTGAGCTCAGATAAAAGCTCCTGAAGTTAGGTGAAATGAATGTCATGAAGTTCACTAGACAGTACAAATGCTGGCTTTGTGCTTATTATGAAAATGTTTTTGCTGTAAACTGCATGGGAAGGACAGGAGCCTTTTCCAAACTACTTTTCTGCAGAAGATGATAAGAACTGATGATCTTAAGGTCCCTTCCAACCTTGATTTTTCTCTGATTCTATGATTCTATGATAAACAGACCTGATTTCTTGTCTTTTGCTAAAAGTTCCAGTTTGACTTATTGAAAGAAGTGATGGTTGTTCTGGATTGCAGATGTGTTCCACTATCTCAATTTAAAGCGCTGTTAATAGTATATTACCAGTATTTTTTTCATTTATTACAATTTTTGGACTATTATATCCCAGCTTTATTGTTTTGACTCTAGTCTTTTTCAGAAATAGTTTCACTTGGACTATGAATTGATTAAAAAACAGTCAAGAAACTGGGTCTAAATAGATTATTCACTCTGGAAACATAATTCTTTTACTCTGTAGGCACAATGTTTTGACTTTAAGAGCACCAGGTAAATGTTAGTTGAAATGCTCATGGTGCCTGTTCTAGAACTCCACTGCAGCCCTCCCTTATAGAAGGCAAGGCAGGATGGGCTAACAAGGGACTGTTTTCAGCTAGCTGTGAAGTAATTCCAACCAGCACTAGAGCAGGCGAGGGAAACTGTGAGGAGTCATGGCCTAAACTTTGTTTTAATTTTACATCAAGTGTAAAGAAATGTTTTCTGAGGCTGAGATCTGTGAGGCTGCAGAAAAGCCTCTCACGAGAAGCAGTGGAATCCCTGTTGTATGATTAATTTAATATAGATGGGCAAAACACTGAAATATGTAAAGGAAAATCCTGTACTGGCAGCAGTAAGAATTAAATGACCTAACAAGCTCTTTCATCTCTTAATTTTGCTCATTAAACCTCATCACTTTGCCGAAAGAAAAATGTTTATGTTGGACCTCCATGTGAAAAGTGCTTTTAGAAAAAAATATCCCTCTTCAGATGATAAAAATATAATTAATATATTTCAAATGATTCTTGCATTTTCTCACAGCCATGAAATTAAACCTGTCAGCCACAAGCTAATATTAATGCCTGCAAACTGCTAAACACCATTACTGCAATGTAATGCAGCAGTGATCTCAATCCTGGAAATTACTATGTTTTTAGAATTCATTGAAATATTGGAACAGATTCATTTTATATTATTAATTCTACCAGTGACATGCAAAAGAATATAGTTAATCCTATTACTGAAAATATCAGAGTAAAACTGTGCTTTATAAACTACTATTGCCCACATGCGAACCTGCTTGGCTAACTGAGAAGTTCGCAATCAGACAAAATATTCTCAACTAACAATTATTTAATGGCTACTTTTGTTTCCAGATTTTTATAAAAAATAATACTTATTTGAACATGTTTAGAATGAATAATTTAAAAAGTGAATTTCATAGACGTCATCAACATAACAAGCCACAAACTTTACATCAAAATCAGACTGATCTTGTGTTTTATGAACTTGTGACAGATTAATTTCTGACTTTTAAAACATATATCCTATGTGCTTTGTATTAATATATTTTACCTCACTGGTTCTGCAATAGAGTGGGAAAAATCTGCATTCACCTTACTCTTACCTAGCTCTGCTGGATCACAATTTTCTACTGCAGTACACCCAATAAAAAAGAATGACACATACCATTAAAATACCGATTTCAATAAACTGATAGCCTGAAGGACTTTGAAAAAAGAGCACACTGCGAGCCTCTCATTTAGAAGGCTTTTCTAGTATCAGTCAGAACCTTTTTCTGATGTGTCTAACATGCGCAATGGTCAGAAGCTGCTGAAGTAAACAAAATGTGGGTCTGTTCTCCATTATTATAATTTGCAGATACCCTGTGTCTGTTCACAGAGGATAGCCCAAGGCTTTGAAAACTGCTAATGACATGAACAGTGGCCAAGAACTGTCTTTATTTGAAATACAAATGTATTGTAAAAGTAACCCAAAATGTGTGAATCCTCAACCAGTTGCCATTTGCATTAACTTTACACAGTGAGGATTTTTTTAAAAAGTTACAGATTTCTCACCAAATATTCACTGGAGTAGTTAAATAAGTGCAAGTATTTTCAAGAGATGTCACCACTAGTTAGAATATTGGCTTTCATGGCTGGTCCAAATGAGAATCAGGCTTTACAGTAAGTGAAACTTTGTTCCCTCTCTGATTTCTCAGCGTTTGTAAATTCATTACATGCTCATTCACTGACTTCCATCTCTTTTCTGGCTCTTTGATGCCAGAATGAGGCATCTGTTTCCAGAAAGTGAAGTGGCAGATGGTTTAGTAAGTATTGCCCCATATTACAGCTTGGGGAATGAAGTAATTTAAATTAACAGAAGGCGAACAAAAATGAAGGTACTCATTATTAGAAATAAGAGAGAGAAGGTTGCCTGTGTTGTCCTTTTTTTTTTGTTCTCCTAGTTAATTGTCTTGCACTAAAAGTAGGGTTGAAAGTCCTAAATTCTAAATGTTGAAATACAGGACAGTCTGGGACTATGTAACAGCTCTGCACGTGGCCATCATACACACTGTAGTTGGTACTGCCTCTGATATACATGCAGGTTTTACCCATGTATGCACTGTGTCATTTTTCCACTTTACTAGGCATCTGAAAAGCAGCCTGGTTTCTAGGAAAATATGTGGAAAACCTTGTCCCATATGCTTTTCATATGAGACACAAGACTTGACTGTGTAACACAGGACATCCCCTGTTAGGTGGGATATCTGCCAAGCCCAGGAAAAAGAAAAGATATAGGCAAGAGAACAAAACCAGATGAATAAATTATTACTACTTCCTTATTCTGTTTTTAAAGTTTATATTCTGCACTGGTCTCAGCTGTTATAGTCCACTTAGAACAACATCTCTGAGCTGGAATAGTCATGTATTGTGTACTTTTTTAGTTTATTTAATGCTTTATGGTTAACAATTTTAAAAGTTTAATGCTCATAAGTGAATGACAGTCGGATTTGCAAAGACAGGCTTTGCAAAGATAGGCTCAATATAGGCTTTGAGTCTTCCAAAAGTCCTAGCATGTCCCCATTTGCATCTTCGAGTAGCAATGAATCTCTGATCTGTAGTCATGGAAAAGCTAAGAGCCTTCTGATATGTGCAGAAGTAACTTAGATTATATTTGAAAGCTGAACTGCAGCTGTTAAAAATTTTCTCAATAGTTTCAGGGCAAAAAACAAACGTTACCTTGTTTGGGGGTATACCAGTGTTGCCAGTTCTTATGTTACTTGAATGTTTTAATCTGTTGCTTTCTAGATTGTGAACAAATTAGATTAAGAAAAAAAATAAAGGTAGTTTAAATTTAGGGGAAATAATTAATTTCCTCATGGTTACAGAAGCATGAGAATGTTACTCTGCAAAATGTCAACAGAAGGCAGCAAATAAATAATTTTAAAACCCCATAATTTTGGTTTTAGCATGATTCTGGAAGCCACAATCCTCACTTCTGGGTAGTTCAGGCAGCTGTTCTGGACATGTAGATGCTGCTGAAAGCCTCATCGTAAGACCTATCTTTCACATTTCCAAATTGTGAAAGTAAAAACTGATAATAATCTCTAGATTTGACTTTGGTTTTAAGACTTTCTTCTTCTATCTGTTTACATATCTAATTCTGTTTAGCCCCTCTTTATTGACGTGTATGTGTTTATTATACCTCACGACAAGCAAGTCCTCTCAGCACCTTTGATACTATTGAAAACTTCACATTAAATTGGAATTGGTTGTCCTGCCTACAGGAGCACAATATGATCCACACTTGCACACAGGTTTCACTTACTAAAACTTACTGTGGTGGCCACAGGTAGAAATTTTATAATTTACAGGCTAATGCATATGGAGTCTTTTCTAAGCACTTCAGCTCCAAGCCTAACAGAAAGAATCCTGAGACTACTGACCTTCATTTATCATGTTTTCGGTAATAACTGTGTTACCAGAGATGGCAGAAAACACCTACCTGGCCTTGTCTCACTTTGAATTCTCAAAGAAGGTCCTGCCAGGCCATCACTTTCTGCCAGTCAAGCTGCTTCTCTACTATTCTACTGCTCTTAGTTTGCCTGTGTTATATCTGTGAAACTCGGAATAATCCCTATATTCATTTGATATGTTGCTACAGACAAGAACGAAAGGAACTTTTATATATTCAGGATGAGAATGCAAATGCCTATTTTTATTTAATAAAGACAGATTGTTGAGCCTGGCACTAATTTTATCCTTTATTACCAGCGAAGACATGAGAACTTGAAGTACATCCTGCTTCCATACCAGGGAAATTGGCTCAAACTGGAAGGAGGAAGACATAGTGTAGTTTTTTTGTGGACTGTGTCCTTTAAATGTTAGTTTACAAAGTCATTCTGAGTCAAAAGGCCAACTTTATCCAAAAGATGTTTTTTAAGACATGCGTAGCATATTCAGACACGCGTAGCATATTCAGACAAAAGAGCCAAGATGAAACATTTTCAGAAGCCTGTTGGACTTTATGGCTGCATTCAATTATTGCTCAGGGGCCCACTCTGGGAGGGATACCCACCTACCCATGTGGCTTCTCCAGCTGATTTACTTGACTTATGCACTTGAGGACATGATCATGTCCTGTAACGATTTACAAATAGCTTGTGACACCCCAGTGAGCTGCTAAAAAGAACTCTGGTTTAGCTACATAGATAATTCTCCAGGATAAAAATCAGGCTCTGTGATTCCTTCTTACCACTCTGTAGTCCTTGCTTACAGCATGATGGACTCAGAGATCACACTAATAGGCTCCCAATGCCTTAATACACTTCGGTCACAAAAACTCTTCATCAGTTACTTTGCTTATAACTTTAATGTATGTCAGCAGTTTCCTCTCTGCATTCAACTGATTTGGACCAACATGGAAATGCAAAATGAGTGAATGTAATTTTTTTGCTAAATGAAGGCACTAAATGTTGACAGGATGATTCCAGCCTAGAATTTTCTTTGCATATAAACATAGATTACATTTCATAAACCAAAACTGCAGGTTTTGTTTGTTTGCTTTGAGGTTCTGTTCCAAGTTTCTTGAGAGGAGATGATCCTTACATGAGAAGAAACACTAGGATGTGTTTCCATAAACTTAGATGGGAAATAGTGTGATGACAAGGCACCAGAAGAGCAAGCAAAACCTAGAGTAAGGAAGCTGAAATTAATGTAGAGATATTAAGTACAGAGTCAGGCCCAATCCTCTTTGCAGCCAGTATTCACTGATAGGAAGAAATAGAAATAGAGGTTTATATTGTTCTATTCATAAAGTTTTGGGTAGGTTTCTGGCTTGCTGTAATTGCAACAAATCATTGTCTGAACTGTAACCTTGCCCCTTTAGAACATCAGCATTTGGGGAAGCTGTATTATCATAGGAAAACACAATCTAAGTTTTATTTTGGTCTTTTTTCCACGGTAGCAAAAGCCTGGTTAAGTTATATGCCTTTGTCTTTTTTTTCTCTTCTGGTGATGTTACACTGTGATTGTGTTTGCCTGTGTGATTCATTAAAGGCTTGCTGGCAGATGGTCACGTACACTTTGCAAGTGCTTGATGCTAATAATAATCAGCTTTTAGTTTTTATATTTTTTTTTCCTTGGGTAAGTAATGCATGTTATCCTAATGCCTAGAAAATCGTGGCTGTTTTCATTCACTGCCATCTAAACACTTTTATCCTTCTGCAGAAAAAGGTTTCTCTATCCATGTTCAGCATTTCATGAGTGAAAGTTAAATTGCATCTGTGGATGGTAATGATAGAAGAATTAGTGTTCCATCTTCCTTGTATGAACAAAGTGGAAGAATAAATGTTTTGTGAGACCTGTATGTGCTGGAAAACCTCCTGGCTCCTGCATGTGAATGATTTATTTTTTTTTTGTTAAGCTGTTGGAGCCCCACAGAGGCTATATAGTTAAAGCTTCAGAAATCCTGCTTTGTCTCACTTGATCCCCACACTTGTTATGGGAGAAGGAAATTGTTTATGTACATTTTATTGCATAATAGTAAATCAAGCTTATATGCAGTGTTTATCTGTAATGGTTAAGTTGCTGTCAGTCCAGAATATATTCCATTTATTTAGATGGCAAAATTGTGCAGTAAAATGTGTATATCAAGTAACATTGTTTTATAAGAAGAAAAATGTATTGAATTATGTCCTCTTATCATTATATGACAGAGGCACATTTCATGGTTTTTTTTTAATAGCAAGACTAACATTATTTAACAGTAGTTCTAGATGGAACAGCTAAAGAAGCCACAATATGGCAGAACTTTATAGGGACTGTTTATAGCTATCTTTATGGTGGAAAAGGGAAATTTCTAGTCTAAAGGTTTCAGTGGAGACAGCTGCTGAGATGCTTTCGTTGGCTTTTGTTTATCGTAATAGTAGTACAGTATATCCAGGCAATAAAATTAGTTATAAATCTGACTCCCTCAACACACAATGTCATGCAATGGTTCCAGCAAAAGTGAATCTTGGTCATTTAATTAAAGTTCCCTCTTTTTTTAACAAATTCCTTGCTCTTTTTATTCACTTTGTCATAAGCAAAATGTTGTATTGCAAATCTATGTTCTGTCAAGAGTACTCAACACTGAAGTCCAGTACAAGATCTCTACAGCTTAGGATCATGGTCTACAGACTTGATAAGATATTTTTCTGAATGTAAGTCTCAGTTAGTCTTCTTCATCTCCTGAGAGCATTAGAATGTACCTTTTAGCTGGTATAGCTCATCTTTTCAACTTCTTTATTAAGTATGTCTAAGGTACAGTCTTAACTGCAGAATTCTGTCCATCAAAATTGAGGCTGAAGTAATTCACAGCTGATATGAAGATGACAGTCCATGAACTTGTGCCAAATTCTGTCCTGCTAGTCTTATTTTCACTGATACAGAAGTTGAAGGAGGCTCCTTTGATTCCTAAATCCCATACCTTTGCTCCAACCTTCTGAAAAATAATGAATTTAAAACATATTCATGAGATAGTTGCAAAACAAACTTCCAACTTCAGCTGATTTATTTTGCATTGTTTTTGATTTATTGTGCTTGTGAGTGCTTGTGAGTATTTATATATAGACATACTTATGTGCTTGTTCTTACTGTTTTGTGATTTATTATGTGTTGATGAGATTCTGTTGTAGATGTTGGAGATTTTTTCAAAGACAAGAAGTTCCATTGTCATGTTTTTCTTGTGATGATTTATGTCTTGTGTCTTACAGTTATTTATCAGAATTATTTAAAAGATCATCTAAATTCATAATTTTTAAAAACAATTATTTAATATTTGCCTAAGTTGGTCCCAGAGGCTGCAATCAAAAAAGGGCCTTACATTACTAGTCAGTGTATTACTATTCTAAAGGTATTATTTCTTCATTATTTTCCACTGCACATAAAACCGAACTTTGCATCTTAACACATTGTACAAAACCAAAACAAAAGATATCATCTGCCCCAGGGACCTTTTGATTTACAGAAAACTGTTTTGATCCTGAAAGGTCACACTTTACACATATTCTGTTTTACTGGATTTATTTGTGGCCTGAGGGCTTTATCAGCTTTATTGCAAGTGGAAGACTCTGGCAAAAGTTGACATGAGGGACTTTCACCTGTAGAGCTGATTCCAGGCAGCAGATTCTGCTACCCTTCAACAGTCTTTGCTGCATGGCATGACTATTTTTAAAGCTATCATGGAGAAGTTTAATGGGAGTACATTTGCCTCAGGAAGGGGGGTTTTATGGGTAATCTGAACAGGGTGGAATTTCATTGACTGTTTCAACAGTAACTGTATCTTTTAAAGTAATAAATTGTGGACAATCCAGGGGGAGAATGTAAAAATTTTGTTTAACGCTAACTTCCTAAAATCAAAAAGAATAAACATTTAAAAATCAGCTTTAAAGGGTCTTCACTAGCTTGTTAAAACTGCAAAACTTGTCTTAAAACCTTAGTGGTCTATCAAAAGTTTTGCCAAGCCTCAGAGATTCCAGCCTAAATAAAGCTAAGTTTTATGTGCCTGAAAGATCTGCAGTTTCATAGAATCATAAAATTATAGAATATCTTAGGTTGGAAGGAACCTTAGAGAATATCTAATCCAAGCCCCCTGCCATGGAGGCGCTAGACCAGGTTGCTCAAGGCCTCATTCAACTTGGCCTTGAACATCTCCAGGGAGGGGCATCTACAACTTCTCTGGGCAATCTGTTCTAGAGTCTTGCCATTCTCATACTAAAGAATTTCATAGAATCACAGAATTGTTGAGGCTGGAAAAGACCTCTAAGATCATCAAGTCCAGCCCATGACCCAACACCACCACATCGGCCAGACCAGGGCACTAAGTGCCACATCCAGCCTCTCCTTAAACACCTCCAGGGACGGTGACTCCACCACTTCCCTGGGAAGTGCATCCCAGTGCCTGAGCACCCTCTCTGTGAGGAAGGGCTGCCTGAGATTCAACCTAAACCTGCCCTGACGGAGTTTCAGATCATAATTCAGACCATTTACTCCTAAGATCCAATCTAAACCTATAAATCTAAATCCATCTCCCCTTGTCCTATCAGTGGACACTCTTCTAAAAAGTCCCTCCCCAGCCTTCCTGTAGGTTCCCTTCAGGTACTGGAAGGCAGTTATACAGTCCCCTCAGAGTCTTCTCTTTTCCAGACTGAACAATCTCAATTCCCTCAGCCTGTCCTCATAGCAGAGGTGCTCCAGCCCCTGCTTCATCTTTGTGGCCTCCTCTGAACTCAGTCCAACAGATCAACGTCCCTCTTATGGTGGGGACACCAGAAATGGGCGCAGTATTCAACACAAAGGGACATCAAACTCTATGGGCTTTATTGAGTATTATTATTGAAATTCTAGGTTTAGTCTAACATGAAGGAGGGAAACAACAATGATGTTGATTAAGAGGTTTTGTGCAAAACTTTGTCATGTGAAATTAAAAAAATGAGTTGGTTGTGGCTTAGAAAAAAACCTATGAAGTAGGAATGGTGTAAATAATTGAAAGCTCCATTTGCTCCACCTCACTGAGTTTTCGGTGTGGCTCAGCATATGCTTATAAAAAAAAAGATTTCTTCTTGAAGCAGCAGCATAGTGTGATCTTGTTGTGTTCTCTGTGCTATGAGGATTGGACTAGTTGCTGCTTACTTATACAGGAGATGCCTGAAGAGATACAGTAGTTCGTCTGACACACAATTACACAACACTTTTCTTGGGGATTTTTTTCTCTTTTTTTTTTTCTGAAGGTTAATGAGATCTTTAATCAGATTTAGTATTTTTTAAGGACTAACTGGACTATTTCTATTTTCATGCTGTCTTTGAAGGATATTGCAGACGTAGTGGCTATTTCTTTTATCAGAGGTCTTCAACATCCTCTACTGCCTTCGACTATTTACAGTGCATGTTTCTTCTACTACATTTCAGATTTGTCTAGAACACAACCCTGAGCAGCCAACTGGGGTTTTTAACTCCATTTGTCTGAGAACTTACCTGTGGCTTATAAGCAAAAGAAGCAGTATTCTTCACCTTTGAACAACAGCTACTTTACCTACCCAAAATGGCATTTGCCTGATTAATTATAACTCCCATTACAATGTCATTTTAAGTCTGAACTTCTGCCTTGGTGAATTAGCACATCCAAGTCCATGGTTAAACAAATTTAGGAATGAAACCATGTGTGTTATAATGTATATAGGCTGTATTGTACTTAACCAGGCAATTATGCTATGTTGTGTTTGCAGATCTATGTTTAACTTTTTGTGGGAAGTTGTCCTCCTCATGGTAATTGCAAATGAAGTGGACAGAGGTCTTTCATATGGAATCCAAACACTAACAAAAGCTGTGAAAATTAAGGAAAAGGGCATTGTAAAGGATTCTTTCTACTCTGATGTCACAGATTATGCTGAGGAGAACAGAGAATCATTTCTGTTATAAAAAGAAATATTTGCAAATGATACATTAAAGGATCTAGCATGTTAAAATAATAGGTAAATTTTGCTGCACAGAATAGTGTTTTTCAGGTATTTTGGTGTTCTAAAAATGTTTTTGAATCGCTTTACACAGAGGGTAACATGTTTGGGAATTGAATATTACCTTTAATAGTTTTCATGAGATACTATTAGCAAAAAGCCTGTTACCTGTGTTTCATCCCAGGGAACTATGTGCCTTAATTATGTGCACTTCAAAAGCCAAATTAAACTGAATGAACGAAGTAAC
Source organism: Apaloderma vittatum (assembly GCF_000703405.1). Taxonomy (NCBI): domain Eukaryota; kingdom Metazoa; phylum Chordata; class Aves; order Trogoniformes; family Trogonidae; genus Apaloderma; species Apaloderma vittatum. The sequence goes on along the minus strand of NW_009734965.1, from coordinate 20,699 downwards.
CAGTAAGGATGTTCTCTTAAGCATTCATTCTTACCATGATGAATGATGCTTGTTTTTCTCTTCTCTTTAATTAGAATGTTTCTACGTTTGCCAAAGAAAATGTTGGAATGCAGACAAAAACTGAAATTATAGGAACAGGGCTTGATGTAATAGCTTATTTGTAAAGGAAACACAACTTGTTTGGTATTTTATTGAAACAGGAAGTTCAGAACCTCAGTACACACAAGCACAACAAATTCTCAGGTGTTAGTTGAGTCATCTGTTGTTGGAAGTAGTCTCATAGTAGGCTTCCCCTTGATTTAGTTTTAATCTTCATTTAACAAAGGGAAGGAAATTACATACAGATTTAGTTTTAGATTATGTGCAAAGCTCTCTGTTGCTCTTTAGCTGTCATCCTGATGTGCATGCTTTGTGAGTATATCATGTCGGCACAACCGGAGCGCATCTGAGTGAATATAGTCAGCTTTTAATGGGCATAAGAAACCTGATGTACTTTTTAATTTATGAAATAATGTAAAGCTTACTTAATTGAAATACTCTGATTTTTCCTTCTTCTAGTCATCTCTTGGCTGATTTCAGCTGTACTGCAAACTGCAAAAGTACTCCTCTGTGATAAGGTGATAATTGATAGAGCTACTAATTTAAGTTTAGTATGGGGTTATTTATGTTTTTCATTCTTGCGTTTGTTTGTGGCAAGAGGTCTGTTATCCAGCAGAGAAGAGCAGGATGATACCCTGTAGTTTTGTTTAGCATGTGGGAGTTCATGTGTGTGTCTCTGCTCTGTAGAAGTCTTCCTTCTTCAAAGTCTGTATGACACTGTCCTTCTTTGAATTAGAAGGACTTTAGTGAATCCCCTTCAAACCCCTTAATTACTGTTCCTCTGTTAAACCCCAGGAGTACTCCAATGCTGTGCAGTGAGTTCTCCTTTCCTCCATCAACAGTCTGAGCAGAATCACAGAATCTCATTGGTTGGAAGAGACCTTTAAGATCATCAGGTCCAACCACCAAAGCAATGATGGCTTTGTAGTTCTCCCAGTACTGGTCCTCTGCATAAAGATAAGTGCATTAGCACTTTAATGAATAACGTCATTTTAAGAAAAAAAATCCACAGGTATCATGAGAAGTATCACGCCAGCTCCTAAATTTTAAGGTTACTTTAATTTAAAAGTAAAAATAGACACATGATCCGGTGAGCGTGCAGGACATTTTTAAACCTTTGTCCTTATGCAGGGCTAGGAAGATTAGATTCTTTTTCCTCATCATCTGAGGAGTGTATATACTTTAGTATAGTACATATGCATCCAAATGGTACCTTCTGTTACATCATGGCAGTTTATATTGTTATAGGGCTAAATCTGTATTCCTGATACGCCCACTTCATTCCCACTAATTTTAGTGGGAATTCTGGATTGGGACAGAGCCAGAGATGATAAATATTTATTTATATATGGACTTGTACTAGAAAACTACTATGTAGGAGAGGAGTTACTGAGTATTTGCATTTTATCTAAGCTAGACAGCTGTTTGACTAGAAAATAACTAGTAATTTTTCCTGAAGACCATGACAGTTTCTGTGCTTCAGAGTATTTATCCTGCATTTAAGCTCAAATGAGTATCCTTTGGTTTTCAAATCGCAACTCCTTGCTTATGCAGTGACAAGCTCTTGAAAAGGCTTTCTGCTCTCACTGAAGCACTTCGGATAAAATCCAGATAAACTAAAAAGTAGTAGCCACTCTGTCCTACATCATTCTTAGATGAAGAATGGTAGGAATATAGGAAAGGAACTCAGAAAGGAGGACAGGGTCAGCAGCTTGACCCCTAGAAACTTTGCCCAGCTAGCATGAGAAGTCACTGAAAGTCCACTACCATAATAAGTCTGCCTAGTTCTCCCTATTTAACCACGTCATAGCTGGTGAGCTCAAATTTAAAACCAACTAAACTCCATAAGGAATTTACAACAATATTTCTCTTTTTAAAAATGTTTTTTAAAATATCATTTTTTAAAATATCATCTAAAGTATCATTTTTTAAAATATCATTTGCAGTAAACAGAAATGAACTTTTCTGTGAATCAAAGATAGATTTGGACTTGTTCAAACTTCACCTGATAGCTTCACCTGTAGAGTCACACTGTTATTTTATATTCATTAAGATAGTTCCTGCAAGACCAAATGCAAATATCAGGTAAGTCGAGTATTGCACCATTATCTTTGTTACTTAAAAGCATGTGCTGGCAGCCCCACTTGCTACTTAGTGCTGGATGATTAAACGTCTTTGCTTTCCATACTCCCTATGGGACCTTTTCTTCCAATTTGTGACACAGATTAAGCAAAGAAGAGCTGTTATTACACATAAAGAAGTATTGCTGCCAAGGAGTACTAATCAGGGAAATTGCAGACCAGAGGTGATTGTGATAGCATTTCTATCAGAACACAACGTGAACCTGCTCTCGTTCTGCAGTTGATGGCATTCCACAGCAGTGCTGTCATTGCATGATGCCAGGTAATCTCTTTGAGCAGGTTTATTTCAGTAGTTCTCAAATGGTTTTAAAGACTTTTCTCTGTTGAACAGCTTCCACTGACCCTCTAGTTCATATTTAAAAAACAAGCATTCCCTGCTAACTATCATTGTAGTGAATGTGCTTCACTGTAAATACAGAAGATTGCATGTATGGATATAGCTACCCGGTTTTCTGCTGTGCTCCATCATTACCATGCATCTTTTTGAAAGAATTTAAGAAAAAAACAGCTTTTAATTATGCATCACTTTTTCCTCAATAGGTGATCTGTTATGGTTATAATACATTGGGTGCAGAACAGAAGCATTTTACATTTTCGGTGATGAGGAAATATTTTGGGCTGCCCTGCTCCAAGGGTACATTTTTCCTCTGTTGATATAAAAAAAATTAAAATAACTAAGCAACGTTTTTTTAAAGTAATTTGCTGATGCCTGTTTTTTTAAAGCCAAATCCATTTTATTTGTTTCACTGCAGCATATCCAAAAAAGACTGAGAAAAGTCTACCCTAAGAAATCTGAAGGAAAACGAACTCACTATGTTCAGGCTTTGACATATTTCATAAAGCTGTTGAAAACCAAGCCATGAAAGCCGGATTTATGAGCTTTTTTAAAGTTATTTGTAGATTCCCAAGACGATTGTGTTCCCATCACTTACTGTAGCCTTTAAAACTCAAATGACGCTTACAAGTATTCATGTTTGGCACACACTGAGTTACTGCTGGGCGTTGCAATGGCATTCAGCTAAAACTAAAGAGTAGAGAGAAGAATGTTCTCTGTCTTCACTTAAATCCTTTCCGTCTGTTGAGGTAGACCAAAAAGACTCATATATTCATATTTTAAAGATAAAACTAGACATTATTTTTAATATTAACATTACTTTTATTGTGGGTTAATACAGCTGTTTGGGGAACGAGCCTTTTGGGAGCATCTGTGTAACCCTTCACATTTGCCAAGCTTTTCCTTTCAACAAGATCACTCATTTTGTTATTACTGGAATAGAAAACTCTTTTAAATTTATCAAAAGCATTATTCATCTACACTTTGCCAGGTATGGCAAATCTGTTGACAGCACGGGATTTATCATTTACTGTTAAAAGAGAATGGAAGGATTCCCCACGTCCTTAAGCCAGCAAAACAAATGTCATTCTTGAATCTGGCTGCACAATATCCTGTGTTGATTAAAAATGAAAGTTAGATTGTCCAAATGATTCAATATCTGAAAAGTCTGAGCTTATAATTTTTAATATGTGTTTTATAGAAAAACTAGGCTTCCATGCCTTGTAACTTCTTTATGTGTAGTATTTAGCTATGGGGAATATCAAGTTGTTTTCCATGAACTGCAGCACATTATTAGCTCATAGAATTTCTGTTTCATTGTGGCCTTTCATCAGTGAAATATACTTAGCTGGAAATGTATTATTTCAGTCTGTAAATGCAGATGTGTTTACTCCCATGTGATTAAACATTGCTATTTACTTCATTAATATTTCATTCCTTAACCTCTTCTGCTGAAATTAATGACCTATTCACAGATTACATGCTGGTGTCATGCAATATGTACTAGTTTGTTTTTAAAAAAAAAAAAAACCAACAAACAACTTGCCTTATGTGGGTTGAAAGAGTTGAGTATGCCTAGAGGATACGATATATAAAATAGAGGTAAATGGTTGCAATATGACAGGATAAATGCCAAGATGCAACTAATGTCCCTCCTCCCTGTTGCCATGTGTGAATGACCTCTGAGATAACAATAAGGGCAAGTTGCAACTATAATAAAAAATAGGCTAAGTCTAGTTGACATCATTACTTTTGTGCAGGTAATAATTCAAAGAAGTATTCCATACCTGTGCCACTACCTCATTACATCTGCAAGAAGCGAGTCCATGCTCATTTGCTTGTGTCTCTAAGCCTGCAATGCAGATGAATACAAGGCGACCTGCAGAGTGCCCGAGGTAGTGCCGAGAGCACCTGGCACATAACACAGGTTTCAGGGCTCTGGGCTCATTCCAGTCTGCTCCCACATTTCATCCACACAGAGTACAGTCTGTGCCCCTGACGGCTGCTCCGCACTGGGAACCAAAAGTACACTCAATAGGAATGACCAAGAGATTAGTTTCAAAATTGCCCTAAACTAAACCAGTAAGAATGTATCCTTTTTGCCAAAGGTCTTGTGAGGATATATCAAGCAAGAACAGATCTTTGTCAGCTGCAAGGAAAAACATGACCATGTATATATTACGTACCTTTTAAAGTCACGGCTGGTTGTCTAAAGCAAATTATTTAGAGGCTGAGATTTTCTGGGTTTGTACATTGGATGAAGTGCATTTGTTCAACTGTCAGCTGAGTTAAGGGAAAAGACTTTCTGATTTTACTTTACTTCCTTGGCATTTCTGAGACAGATGAACTTGCACGCATTTAAAAACTGAGTTAGAGAGTCCTGTAAATAATGCCAGATAAAAAATGGTGGATTCAGCATGGCTCACTTAAATCTGCTGCACAGAGGATCTGTATATGCTCAGATCAGCTCTTTGTCACACACATAATGAGGCCAGCACACCAGCACATGTAGGAATCATCGGCATAAAACGTACAACTATCCCATCCATATACTGCATTTGTCATCTAGGATTTTGCTAAGCTACTAGGCTGGAAAATCTAATTAATCATGACCTAAAGAACCGTAGATTGGCTCTGCCAGGTTTTTTATTACTGAACTGTCTTCATCTTAACCCATGAGTAAACCTACTTTTACCCTTCTGAATTTACCCCACCACCACACTTAGAGAGGGGAGCGAAGGGCTGTGGTGCTCAGCTGCCTACCAGGGCTAAACCATGACAGATTGGAATTCAAATTCCCACTCCCTGGAAGTTCAAGGCCAGGTTGGACGGGGCTTTGAGCAACCTGGTGTACTGGGAGGTGTCCCTGCCCAGGGCAGGGCGATTGGAACTAGATGATCTTTATGGTCTCTCCCAAACCATCCTATGATAAAATAGCCTTTAGAGATAAAACGAATGATCAGAAAAAAGTGTTAGGAGGCTCAGTAAGGGCAAGGGCAAAGGAGGGAGAAGTATTCACCTGCAGACTGACAATGCCATATTTCTGCCGTGAGAGCAAGTGAGTATTTTAGAGGATCCAAGCCAATACATGTCGCCTACGTCATACCCCAATAAAAGAAGTAGTCTACTAGGATGTGTTAACAGGAATGCTGTGCGTAAGGTTGGTGAACTGTTTGCAGTGTGTAGAGCAGCAGTGGGGCCTGAGCTGCAGTGCTGTGTCTCGCTTTGGGCACTGCACTGCAGGGAAGATGCATATCCACTGGAGAGAAGATGCGGATCCATTGGAGAGAATCCAGGGGAGAATAACAAAACGATCAGAGGTCTACAAAATATAACCCACGAGCAAAGACTGAAAGAACTGTATTTGTTTAGTCTAGAGAATAGAAGACTGAGGGGAGACATGATAACTGCCTTCAAATATTTAAAAGGTTGTTGCAAATAGGAAGAGAAGAAATTGTTCTCCATGTCCCTTGGCGTTAGGACAAGAAGTAATGGGCTGAAAATGTAGCAGAGGCAATTTAGGTTACATTCTTAAGAAAAGCTTTCTAACTGTGAGAGAAGATAAGCATTGGACTTGATTGTGTACAGAGGTGGAGAATTTCTGTCTCTGAATTGTAATGGGTTTCTTGGGGGCTTGTCACATGCAGTATATGTAACCCTGGTGGTACGTCAGTGATGCAGGGCTCAGAGTCATATACTGCAAAATTCGCAATTGTAATTTGCAGTCTTATCAGTGCCTGGTGGACCCCTGAATACAATTCTCTTGAAATAAGACAAAATCAAGGATGGAAAAGTTCTTGAGGTGTTTCTGAAGCAAGGTTGAAATTTCTAATCCTGAAAAATCCTTCCTTGATTAGCCAATCCATAATGAAAGGATTTTTTTTAAGTTTCAAAAAGAAGTAGTTTGTGTTGAAACCAAATGCAAATATATTTAATTCAGAATCTTTTTGAAGTTATAGTTATAGTGACCACATCTTACAATCTTAGCAGAGTGTTTTTAAGTGATGTATATTAAAAATACAGATCCTTGATTTAGAAATCATACTTAACCTCAACAGGGAAAAGACTTATTGTTTTATCCTAAATAGGTTTTTATTAATCTATAGTTGATAGTATTGATATTACATAGTATTTAAAAATAGTTCTACCTCTGAAAAACAAGGAAATTAAACTAAAAATAAGTGAATTGGTTATCTTTTTTCCTGCAAAAAATTGCTATGCCGGAAAAAATGGTTCAAACATCTTCCAGTATAATTTTGAATATCTGCCAAACAGTAGATTTTTTTGCCAAACATTTTCATACAATATTCCCACTGGGACTCAATCTTTCAGAGAATAAATTGGTGAAATTAACTTTTCTTATCAGTCTGTGGGATTTGAGAGATGCAAAGTTGTCTGCCAACATGCAGAGGAAAGAAACAATATCAGCTAAATTGTCTGGATTTAAGTGTTCTTCCCTTTGCCCTCTTCTTGGCCAGGAAACATGAAGGACTACACAGAGGAGAGGAAGAAATTGTGTTTTGAAGAATTTTCCAGATAACATAGTCTTGACTGTATGCCATTGCTCCTTCTTTTGCTTTCCTTTTTATTTTTCAAGACCAGACTTTCTTTTTTTTCTGGACCGAATTTTCCACTCTTATCTCCCTCCGCTTCTGGCTTCCAGCTCGGTGTCTTCTCCCGCACAAGCACATACCAGGTTTGCCTGCACGTAATCTCCGTTTGTGTGCATGTGCTGGGGTGCTGATGTAACTTTATCAAGCTTTCAGAAAGCACCTTCTCACTGCTCTCTGACTGAAGGCTCATGCTTCTCTAATTTGACAGAAAGGAAGCTTCTATTTTAGCCAAGTGATACTGACAACCACTGAGAAAGCGCTGCTTCGATAAATATTCAGAAATAAGGACACGATATTTGTAAATAATTTACAGGAATGTTGCAAGCTGAATTTTGCTCTGAGAATGAAAAACATCAGTAACAGCAATAACAAATGCACTTCATGCCAAAGAGTGGAATAAGGTTCTACGTGCTGTTGAGATAATAATATCGTAGTATAGAACCAGGTGGGGACCTGCATCCATTTGATGTTCCGTTAGCTTAGATAAGATTCTTCAAAGCTGAGAATCACTTTCTTTGTGAAACAGCTTATTCCCAGCTCTTAACATGCTCTTTTATGCTGGCGAGCACCAATTTATTTATGTAGTACAGCATTTCATTATGATCTTTAAAGTTTATATTGAATATTATTTCAATTTTAGTATTCTTAATGCGTTAAGATCAGCAAACTGCTCAAATAAATTATAAGAAGTCAAACTAAAATGATGAACTTTTAATTTAAGTAGAACAAACAAAAACAGAGTTGCTGCTTGGTCCATTGCTTCTATTTTCCTATTAAATCCGGTATTTAGAAAGATGAAAAAGAGAGCATTTCTTCTTTGGCCTGCAGGAGTACTGCACTGTGAACACAAACTTCCTTGATCCCTGTAGGGTCCTGCAGATTCTGCAAATTCCTCACTGCAGGATAACTGCACTTTCAGAAGCCTGCACGCTGCAATATGCTCCTCTTTATCAGAAGCAGGCTGACGCTCCACTTGTGTGGATCTGTGCGAGCCCTTGATCTTTACATGCGCATGGGGTTCCACATGGGTGGTTTTTCTTTAAAATTTTTACTAAATGACGGACTGTCTGAAAATGCATATAACCAGGCAAGTGCAACATTCTAACAGTGCTGGAGTTTTGATTGTGTCCTTCGCGAGGTCTTTGCACAGATTTACAGTAACTGAAAAGGTAAACATGATTTGGCCCAGTATATTTATCCATACTGAAATCTCATGAACATTAAAATCTTTGAGCTTAGTATTTCCCCAGGAGCATATTAAATGAATTTGTTAATTTAGGTGCCTCCTTTTGTTAAACTTGTACATTACCAAACCATAAAGTCTGGGGGTTTTTGGTCATATCAATTTTATGGTTTTCTGTCATTTAATAGTTGCAGAGCGGTGAATTGATCAATAAGACTTCCACAGTCAGATCCTTTTCTTTTTACTGAAAGTGAGCAATTTCTGAACAACTTCAGATGAAATAATACTTGGTCTCTGGATAGCTATAAACCATAAAATATATACTCTTCTCCCTTCAAACTTATGTCTGCAAGTTTATCTTCTGCTGTTTGCATGTAATAAAATGTATTTATAATTTTTGCAAGTAACAGCATACAAGATATAATTACAGCTTTCCATATGTTCAGTAAATATTTCATTAAAAATAGCATTTTCAAATAAGTGTTGGTAAGGTTTCCACTCCTGTATTAAATGCTCAAATAGCAATGATAAAATGAATCATTAGCTTATTTTTGTAGCTTTATTTATCTCTGGTGAATAATTGAAATTAAGAATAAAGATCTACCACAATGCATACGTTGATTGTGTAAAGTATACACAAGTTTTCAGACATGTATAATTATTACAGATGGCTAAATTGTATATATTTTTGAAGCTACTTCACATTTTCAATTCTAGCCTATGAATACAATTTCTATTAATTGTAATAAATTATAACCATATTATCTATTTAGTTTTTGTGAAGTACTATTATTCTAATAGCATTTTAGACTGGAAATTTCTTCACATGCCATTTTCTGGAAGTACATTGAAAATTTTGTGTTGTATGTAGGACATTATGTTTCAAAGCTGCAAATCTTTCAACTATATCTAGAAAAATTTCTTCCTTATATTTTCTATTACATGAATTCAGGTATCCATTCAGAGATAATACATTTGTGGGACCTGATGGCTATCTCCTGAGTCTCATGAAAAGATCATGGTCTTGGACTTTTATGGGATTTTGTGTTTTTTCCCTCACCCCACCCAGCAGGAGTTATTTTCATAAGGTTCTAGGCAAAGCTGCAAAATTTGGGGGTTTTAACAATGCTCTTTTGGCTTGTGAGGACTGAAAAACAGTCAAAGGGGAGATGATAGTTGGTGAATTTTTTTCTGTGTTTTTTTTTATAAAGAAGAAAGGCTCTATGTCATTATTATGCATTCTTGTTAAGTTTTACTTTTCTCAAGAGGAATTTACTTTTCCTACTTTGAAAACTTAGGATCAAACAAAAATCTAAATGAATGGTACCTTTAAGAGAAATGCATATATGTAAGAGGCATCTTCCTGCTGTTCATCCAGCTAGTGAAAGACTGAAGTTAACACTTAGGACCTTACCAGTAGGAGTGAATAGATGCTTTTATAAAATGTTGGGTTTCTGTCCACCTACTAACCAATATAATGAGAAAGGAAAATTGATGTTGTCTGTTATAATAAGGACTGACACAATTGTAACCGTAACTACTGACAGATACAGACACAATTTGTGGAAATGGTCACTTTTGCGGTCTGAGATTTTCCCAGGCTCGATCTCTGCTGAGGAATTATTTATTTATTTGTAAAAGCTTATGCGAGATGTGTATGGTTTCAAAGGGCTGGGAGCACCCCTGGAGAGCCACGAAGGCTTTGATGTTGCAAAAGCAGCTGAGTCAATTCAGGGGTAAGAGCGAGATTGTGCCCTCTCATTCCACTGCCAAACCCTGTGTGGTCAGCTCGCTGCCTTTTCAGCAACTGGCTAGTGGCGTTTCTTTCAGGTTCATGGACTGGAAAGCAAAGTTAACCTTTCAGACTGCTGAGCTATGAACACAAATGCTGTGATTTTTCCCTGTCTCTTGGACCTGTGTATCTGTGGTGGGTTGACCCTGGCTGGAGGCCAGGTGCCCACCAAAGCTGCTCTGTCACTCCCCTCCTCAGCTGGACAGGGGAGAGAAAATACAATGAAAGGCTCATGGGTCGAGATAAGGATATCACTCAGCAATTGTCGTCATCAGTAAAACAGATTTGACTAGGGAAAATTAATGTAATTTATTACCAATCAAATCAGAGAAGGTTAAAGAGAAATAAACCCAAATCTTTAAATCCCTTTTCCTCCATCCTTCCTTTCTTCCCTGGCTTAACTTGATTCCTGATTACTCCACCTTCTCCCGCCGAGTGGCACCATGGGATGGGGAACAGGGATGGCAATCAGTTCATTAGATGTCTCTGCTGCTTCTTCCATCTCAAGAGGAGGACTCCTCGCTGTTCCCCTGATACAGCATGGGCGTCCCTCTCACAGGAGACAGTTCTTCAGAAACTTCTCCAATGTGAGATCTTCCCACAGGGGACAGTTCTTGTAGAACTGCCCCAACATTAGTCTGTCCACAGGGTGGAGTCCTTCCGGAACAGACTGCTCCAGCATGGGTCCTCTACTGGGTCACAGGTCCTGCCAGGAGCCTGCTCGAGCACGGACTTCCCGCAGGGTCACAGCCTCCTTCAGGCATCCACCTGCTTTGGTGTGGGGTCCTCCACAGACTGTAGATCGACATCTACACCACCATCACTTCCATATGGGCTACAGGGGGACAGCCTGCCTCAGCATGGTCTTCACCACAGGCTGCAGGGGCATCTCTGCTCCAGCACCTGGAGCACATCCTCCTCCTTCTTCACTGACCCTGGTGACTGCAGAGGTGTTTCACATATTCTCACTCCTCTGCCCATCTGCAATTGCTCTCATGCAGTAATTTTTTTTTCCTTCTTAAATATGTTATCCCAGAGGCTTTACCACTGTCATGACGGACTCAGCCTTGGCCAGCAGTGGGTCCATCTTTGGAGCTGGTTGACATTGGCTCTGTCAGACAGGGAGCAAGCTTCTAGCAGCTCCTCAGAGAAGCCACCCCTGTAGCCCCCTGCCACTACCAAAACCTGGCCACACAAGCCCCACACAGCATGAACTCAGCGTGCTTGAGCAAATGCAAGTGTAGCGTGTTGGGAAAGCTGTGGTGGTGGTGATCCAGATGAAGGAAATGTAAAGATGACATTCCATGCTGAAGTTTTCCTTGGATGGTATCACTGAGATGTATTGTGTTCTTACGCTGTCCTCCTCTCAAATGCACTGATAATGCGCACAAGCACTTTTGTAGTTTCACAGTTGCACAGTTACTTCATTAAAATGAATTATTCCAGTCCTAGTAATACCACAATCACAACACTGCTCTGTACATCAGATTGCAAAATGATTTATGTTCTTGAGCTAGTCCCATGTTAAGCCACTGATTAGAAAGCCTCATATGACCCATCATCAAGTGTTACTCTTAACAAACTCTAAATCTGATACCATATTTTAAAATCATACAATGATCAGTTGTCTATTTTCCATGACATCAGGATGCCCAGCAGGCAGATATTCATAGAAAGGCATTCTGCTCAGGTGGAGGTAGGCAGTAGTCCACCAAGTCCAAAACCAGATCTTTTGCACATGTGTACATTATCGGGTGCCAATTTATGTACCGGAAAGATATATTTGATGAGTTTGAGTCCTCCAAAATCTGCAATATAACTCTGTTTTGACATTGTGATCAAAAAACTATTTAGCAGCTGTTTGACTTCTGTGAGACAGGATTAGGTACTGTGTCATTCTTAAATCTAAGTTCACAGAAGAATATTAAATAAAGGGCATTTCTTGGATTCTGATCGTCTGCTTCATCCATAGCAGTCACTGTCTGTATAACTTAGTGAATTCATAATAGAAAGAATCAATTTTATTCTCAGAAGAGCAGCCAAGGAATTAACAGTCAGAGCAAATTGAATTATTTATTGATGGAAGAGATCTCAAAATTCAGACTTGGATTGACCTGTTCCAAGAATAGCAGAGGACAGTGGCACAGAACCACTGAGCTGTGATGTCTCATGTTTGCATGAGCTTCACACTTTGCAGGTATTTCATCTAGCTGATCGATCAGAGGTGCTAAGGCAATTCACTTTGACTTTTATCAAGGGATCTGTGAATGTTCCATGGAACCATTTGGCTTTATAAAGCCCTGTAAACCAGGTGAAAACTCTTTGGCTGCACATGTGCCAAGCACATAGATTATTGCATTAAATTCTTAAGTGCCTGTGGTTTCACAGCAGGCTTATGCCAGGACTGGAGGAAGGAATCCACTCAACAAGTAATTTCTTCCACTGTTCCAGTTACACCTCCTCAATGACTACAGTTTCACATTCAAATGTCTCATATAAACCAGATATACCCAGAGCAACCTTTCCTCTAAGTCATGTGGTCATGTTGATCATCTGTATGAAAAATCTCAAGAATCACATAATAAGACACATTTAATTTTTTCTCATCTTACCATTAAGTCCAGTGGTATTACAGACATACATTAATTTGGTGAATGGCAACCTCACTCTAAGAAATACAAGCCTACTTTTTTTTTCATTTTAGTATGAAAACTTTATATTGCGTACCATGGTATGTACACTTGTTACATACACTGCTTTTATGCACATTTTAGCTAAAGGAGATGGTTTTAATTGCTGAACCACCATCCTTCCTGGTATATACAGAGAAGAAAATTTGCTCCATATAGATCAAGTAGGTTTTTGTGGAAGACAAAAGAATTTACATAAAACAGTTTGCTCTGAGTTGTGGTACATTGGTGTTACTCCATACATCAACGAGAAAATGCAGTTCATGCCTGTGGAGCACAGGAGGGGAAAAAAAAGGTCCCAAAGTAGTTCAAACTCTGAATAAGATATATTTGTAAAGCTCTCCATTAGAAACTGATGAGCATTATATATTGTAAAGGCTTCAATGGTTTGTATTTATGTGTGAGTCCATTTATAATATCCTTTGATATTTCTGTGCCATGGCCTACGTAATAAATGTAAAAATGTAATATTATGGTGAAATATAATAATAAGTGCTTTAATAATAAGTGGGTTTTTTTATTATGGTGAAATATAATAATAAGTGCTTTAAGAAGTTTTATAGGTCTGACCTATAACAAAAGAGTCTCAGCTCTGGTTTGGGAACTGTATTGATCGAGTATAACAAATTCTTTTTATACTATACAATTCTTTACCCAAGAGTTTCTGATATTCTTGAAAAAGTAAAAGTTCATACTCATATACTTCTTTATTCTTAATTGAAGATGACACAGATTAGTTTTACTTTGAGTGGAAATGCAACACATTGGTTAATCAATCTCCTTATTTTCTCAAATATAGATCTGCAGAGTTCAGCGTCACCTATCAACTGGAAAATACCAGCAGAACCTTTTTTCAAGCCAGCCTGTCATGTTTGTATCTCCTACCAGTCAACCACCTTGCAAAAAGCTAACTGAACTCATACAGCTGTCAGGAGGGAAAATATGTAAAGCCTTACGTCAGGCACAAATCTGTATAGGAAAAAAGCCAGGAAACAAGTATCAGGACATAAAATGTTTGTCAGAAAAATGGATATTAGGTAAGATGCTACATTTCAACTCATATAAAGTATTAAGGAGTACGTATTCAAAAATTGACTGCAAATAGTTCACTAACATGAGGTTATGGAGGGAAGAAAATGGAACAGGCTGCTACAGTTAGGTTTTCAGGAAGGTTGTCTCCATGGTGAGAATGTTCTTTTACTACTAAAACTGCTTTATGATGGCACTCGCCATTGTAATTTTACCAAAAACAGATTTCGTCCTAAGATTTTAAAATTTGTCTTTTGTATGATTGTTTCATTTAGAGAAAGCTAAATTTGGGGGAAATCCCCAGAGGACAATTGGTTTTTACAATGCTGTGTATTTCAATTTTGTATGTAGTAAGAAAGATTTTTAACTGGTATAAACTGGCATAGCACTACACAAGTACGGTAACTGGAACCCTCTGATGTATTGTACATCTGAAAGACAATTTTCTGCAGTCTCTATTTCACTTGCAAAAGGTTCCTTTTTAAAATCTGCTGCTAAGTTTCTCAAGAGTTGTTAGTCCATCACTTTTCCTTATGGACACCACAGTTCTAATGGTTACCCGTTTGTAGGGAATCAGATGTAAAATAGCAATAGCCTCACCCTCAAAGAAAAGCTTTTGATAATCTGTGTAGGATTCACAGCTTTCAGTCTGACACTTTTTCAGACAAGATAAGGGTATTTCCAAAAAGGGTTCTTTTGCATACTAGAAAACATAAGATTAAATTCTCATCATATACTATGTCAAACTCCTCACTTAGACTCTAGAAATAAATGTACTACATGAATCGATGTTATATGAGAATAGCCAAGCAGATCCTAATCTCTTGACTGTTAATGCTATCAGATCATAGTGACTTGAAACCTGAAAGAAAACACCACTAAAGAAGAAAGGAAAAGTGAGCCATAAGGGAAAAATAATCATCTAAATGCAAATGTTACCTGATACTTTCTTAAAGTATAAGATAAAATTGTGGGGATTTGAGAAAGAGGCAGAAGGTGGAATTGTTTGTTGCACTTTTCTCTGGCTTCAAAGAAGGCTTAAAGAGCAAGCGTGGCCAAAAAAAAATGTGAGCAGATAAAACCAGAGGTTTCTACGACAGTAAAAATATGATGTAGTAAATCAAACACAGAAATTTCACATAGTAGTACTCCAGCCATAAATTCCAGATGGATGAAAGCAATGATGTGGCATGTCCCACTCTTTCACTGGTCTCATGGAGTTCTGCCTCACCCCAGGTCTAGTATCTCATGAGCTACCTGAGCGGGACAGGCCGCTCTCAGGCCATCAGTGGGCTGGAGGAATTGCATATCCCACTGCTAACGAAAGAAGACTCTCAATTCTTTGTGCTCTTCTCAAATTTCTCAGTTCTCTTTTGCAGTCTGACAGTGCCTTCCTCTAATTGTTATGTCCTGTTCAGGAGGTACAGTCATGCATCCCCTGGCTAACAGATTTTAAATCATGAATCACTAAGACGCAGAAAAAATAAGTATTTCTGTATGATACAGTAAAGGAAGGACAGTAAAGGAAGGACAGAGGTCTTTGAAAATCAGCTCCTTTCTCAGCAACTGTTTGCATAATAGTATGAACAGTGTCAGGTATAAATTGCCATCTTAATTAAATAAATCAAATCAAATCTGAATTTTTGTCTAATTTTTGACGCTTCACTGTTGCAATTCAATTGGTTTGTGGCTATCTGCTCTCTGCTGTTAATACTATCTGCCAAGTAATTCACTCAACGTTGACCAAAATTCAAAGCATACAGGTAGATAATTCAGCACCTTTTTTAAACTTAAGTGAAAGGAAAGTGCTTGCAGTACTATCATTTGACTTTTTGCACTTGTTTTCCCTCTCTAGGTTCTCAGCTCCACCAAAATGTTCTATACCAGAAATTGCTCTGAAGTACATTGTTGCTTTATAATCTGTTTATCTTGCATTTTATCTTAAATAATCCTACTTTTTAATTTCTTTTAGATTCAATCACTCAGCATACAATATGTCCCATGGAAAACTACATTTTTCAGCTGTGAGCTAACTCAAGAGCTTCCATATGGTTGTAAGGAAACAAGCCTAGTTTGGATTCAACAAAAACCAAGCTGTGAATAAAATTTCTAAGAAAATGCAAGTTACATATTCATAAATACGTGGAAATGTTTTTTACACTTTTATGACTTGTGTAAGTGTTCATCTTGTGAAATCTTTAGGATTTGATAATAAAGTACTTTCCTAATAAAAGCCATCTTGCTTTAACTCATTTGGTAAAGACTTTTGGATCGAAAATTCAAATTAATCATTATTCACTGGGAGGAAGCGGAATATTTTCTAACCTCTAAGCGAAGCTGATCATGTTACAGTGCAATTAAAAGATGTGCACTCAGTGTGGGTGAGCATGCCTGAGCTGCATCTGGTGTAGTCAGCAGGAGCTGTGCTACCCATGCAGATGTGTGGATCCTCTAGTCCAAGTGCCTCTAGGGACAGCTGAAGGCTTATGTTGCCACATCTTCACGGCTGTTGCTAATTCCATTTCATTGGTAAAATGATACGGTTGCTCATCACGCTCAACTCACACCTGCTGGTGTAATCTCACACCTCTAAATTGAGTTTTCAGAAGTAACTGAAACTCAGTAATCATGCTTAGATGCATACGTAAGGTATTATTTTATTTCAATATCTTTCACGGAATTTCAAACTGTGCCTACAACCATAAACAGGTACTGAACCTGAGCCAGATGAATTATGACATCACGTCATTCAAGTGTGAAAATATGTTGAAAATGGAGCATACTGTTAAATCCTTCAGGTATGCTTGAAAAATGTATGCAATTATCTTAAAGTCCTCTTCATTCTATGGTTTTCTTTTTAATAGGTATAATGTAAGATTTCTTTGTAAGATAATGTTGTGTCACATTTTTTTATCTGTAAAAGTATAGCCTCCTTTAACTACTTGCAGCATCCACCAAAGTGATACATCATCATCATAGAGAATAATGTATTAACAAGTAGCTTAACAGCAGTTCATAACTGACACCTTCCAAACTCAGGGCTCCCCTCAGAGCACTGTCAATGTAAGGCAATGGAAACTCTGTACTAAAAAATAACGATTTCATGTTAATATTGTGGAACAATCAAGGCACAATGACTTATAAAATGTTGCCATTCTACTGCACCGCTAACTTCTTGGGCTTTTTAAGGGATTTGGACATACAGTTTCTGTAAACTTGAGGATTATATAAATTTTTCTTCAAAACAAGTTCAGCAGTAACTGGGTGGCAGGCTATTTCAGGCACAAATGCATTTGTGACATTGCTCCGTAAAATGTTAAACATACTTCTTAAAGGAAAAGCTCCAAGTCATGATTATTCTGTGGGAAATCAGAGTGAAATGTCAGAAACACTCACAAGCTTAAGATCCTGTTTTCAGGTATCTAAGTGCTCAATGGCTGTTTTTAGTGTACAAACTAGAAAAAATATCTTTCACTGAGGTCTTTTTCTTGCATAGTTTTGTTGACATGCAGATTTTTAGTAGCATTCTAGCTAGGAAAAGGATGTTTGATACAAAAATTGGTATGTTTGATCCAAAATTGGTAATCAGGTCTGTCTACAAATTGTACTGTTTATAATTGAAACTATCTATTTATTGCAGAGCACTGGTACCATGGTATCACTCTTCACCCTTGACATTACAAGCCCCTGTCTGAAGAAACTAGTTGCCAAGTACTATAGACTAAAATATAAATTCTTAAATAGGTTGTGACATGTGAACATATGGTTCCCAGTAAATAACAGAATAATTTGTTTGAATTATATTGCTTAACTTTGAATATTACAACCCCCTAGTTTATTTTGTAGTCATTTCCTAAGTGTACTACCCATAAAAATCTGTCACTATTAATTTATATAATATAACACCCTAAATCAGCTTTCTCATAAATCTTCTTAAGATTAATCTCAGCTATTTAAACTGTAAATTCTTGGATCAACTTGGTCTTTATTAGTCACAAGTGTATCAGACTTGACAACAAAGAGTCTAACATACTTTTTTCTAAATTGTTTCATATAAAACAATCTGTCAATTTAGATAATTTCATCTTAAATTACATGATAAAAATCCCTATCTATTGGCTGCTCTTGCAAAATTTGTAGTACATCAGCAAATACATCCAGCAGGAAATTAAATGCCTAATTTTGGTCTCACATTATGGGCAATAGGAATGTTGTCCATCCACACTGACTGTTGCTTGGTAAGAATGCATAGCAAATACAGGAGAGGTTAGAATCAAATCCAAAGACCAGCATGTTGTACAGACAGTAAAAAGGAAATACTATTTCATGTTTGTAGCCTGGAATCTTTCACACAAACAGCTTCTGACCTACGTGCCCTCATGTGGGTTCTCAACAACCTCAGTGTTGGAAAGAAGGTGCATTTCTACCTGAGATCTCACCAGGAAAAGACATCAACTCTGGTCATGCCCTCAGTAAACCAACATGGAAAGGAGAACAATGAAAACCAACAGAAACTTGTCAAATAATTCGTCAGAAGAAATCAACCAACTGAAAAAACACTTGTTCGTGATACCAAGGTCCTAAGGGCAGTAACATGCAGCAGCGTGAAGCACCAGTGATTCACGGGCAGTTTCAGGTTGATGGGTGCCAAGATCTTTGCAATGCACAGTGCTTAATGGCCATTCTGCCACAGCACAGCCACACACTCTCCTCTACATAATGGCACCATGCTCACCTTATCGGGATGATGATGATGATTACTACTACTACTGCTATCTTTTTTTCCTCTCAACCTTATTTTGTAGGTGAAAGGTTGTCTTAACCTTACTTTTTTTACCCTGCAGGACTGTTTGTGCTGTTCCTCTGTGAAAACGACTTTGCTTAGCTGCCGTCTCTTCTTCTCCAAGAGCTCCTGCAGCCCTGCTAAAGGCTGTCTCTAATAAAACCACAGTAGCATGATTAAAGATCTTTCTGAGTTAGCTTAATTTGATTAGGAATCTATTTAAACCAAAATAAATTGAAAATCCAAAAGAAGTATTATTCCATCCCGAGATTCACATTAGCTGAGTTAATTTTCAAAAGCAGTTTAACTCCCAGGTCCTATTTTACCTCATTTTACTTGCATCAGTGGTACAGGTGATACCACTTGGATGCACAGACCACCAATATCCCTCCCCTCCTTTCTCCTCCAGAGACAGGAAGAGGTTTTACCACATTTTGCATAATTTACTGGGGACTCCCATTGATAAATCAAGAAATACTGAGGACAAACACAGGCATGACCTTGAAGAACGTGTTGCTTAAGCTGTGTCAGAATGGCAGCAAAATGGGTGTCCTCTTCAAACACTATATCCTAAAAAATAAATTATGTTCTATGGCAATTTCTTTATAGTTACAGTGACTAATAATATGGGATTGGCTGAGGATATGTTTGAAAGTGAGACTGCCAGAAACTCATAAGGTGGGGGGGATTATACATTCCTTTTTTCTCCCTTCTCTGCTTTTGCCATCCGTTTTAGATTGCAAATGCATTTGGGGTGTGTATATCTAGTGAGTAAAAGGCCTCTAAATATTCACAGGGACCCTAGTATATGAGCCATCTGGAATTGACTTACTAAACTACAGATTTCTTGAGCTGGTTTTATGTTTCTAGTTATTTTCCTGATTCAACTATAGGCAACTTTTTGGAGATTATTACTTTTTAAATTAAAAAAACCCCAACTAGTAAGAACTATTACATCACTTGATTTTCTGTTTATAGTTCCACTGCAATAAACTTGTGTTATCTTAATTAATCTGTAGAGAATGTAGTTTAGGCATTCATTATGTGTCTAATGTGACTACATTATGTGGTGAATTGTTATCAGCACATTTAGCACTCCGAAGCTGCTAGCACACACATGCATTTTTTGGTGAAACCTATAATCAGCTTAAATTAGTATTTCTGAGCAGGAACTGTGGCTGTGTGGAGCTGTTCCTAACACTTCTGGAGCATAAATGGAGGTATCCCAGGAACAATGTCTAGAAAGCTGATTAACTTTTTCCCCCAAGAGCAACATGCAACCCTGCAAAAAAAAAAAAATAGAATATTTGCTCAGACTAAAAACTGGAAAGCATGAAAAAGTTTATGTCTGTGCCAGCACTCTGACTTCTTTAATGGCAGATCTAATAACAGAAAATCAAATGGCTGTAGGCCTATTGCATTAAGCAAAGTTTTATTTCTGATCTCCTTTAACTGCTGTATTTCAGAATGAACTCTTCACATGCTAAACTGAGGATGATTGGGTAGCGAGGTGGATTGTGAACTGGTTTAAGGAAAGAAGTCAGAGAGTTGTGGTCAATGGGGCAGAGTCTACCTGGAGACCTGTATCTAGTGGAGTCCCTCAGGGGTCAGTGCAGGGGCCAGTGCTGTTCAATATGTGCATCAATGACCTGGATGAGGGATTAGAGAGCGCTGTCAGCAAGTTTGCTGATGGCACAAAACTGAGGAGTGGCTGACACACCAGAAGGCTGTGCTGCCGTTCAGTGAGACCTGGACAGGCTGGAGAGCTGGGTGGGGAGAAATTTTATGAAATACAACAAGGACAAGTGCAGAGTCTTGCACCTGGGAAAGAATAACCCCATGTGCCAGAGTAGGCTGGGGACCAACCTGCTGGAGAGCAGCGTAGGAGGGCCTGGGGGTTCTGGTGGACAGCAGGATGACCGTGAGCCAGCAATGTGCCCTCGTGGCCAAGAAGGCCAATGGCATCCTGGGGTGTATTGGAAGGGATGTGGCTGGTAGGTCGATGGAGTTTCTCCTCCCCCTCTACTCTGCCCTG